>NC_087101.1:13904153-14211653 GCF_963855985.1 Ostrinia nubilalis | reverse complement strand
ACCCGCGACAAGTTCCATTAATATCACAGGTAACTAAAGTTTTCAAGTACTGTTTTATACTCACCGTATTCTATATTTTATTTAACTTATTAAGGTAAAGATTTGAACACAAAATCTTCAGTTTGTTAAGATTGTTTTTGTTGAAATTGCTTTAAAGAAAAAGAGGTGTAGGTTTAATGGACGTTACTTGTAATAAAATTAAAAAATAAAGATAATAAAAGATTTATGGCCCGAATAATCTGATAATTCAATCGGTTTCTTGATGTTTAATTGAAAATCTCGTGTTTCCAGGCAACCAGCAATGTCCGGACACAAAACCCACAGTACTACAGCAACTCGTACCCAGTCCAGGAGCACGAGGTTGCCCAGGAGCGCAAGTACGCGGAGAAACCCAACGCGCTGAAGAAGGTCGCGCTAGACGACCTCGACGACATCCAGACCAACTCCATATCAGACGGAGGCTTCTCTTGGTCTAACATGCTTGGTAAGTTTGTATTTAGACTTCTTTAAAAACCTTGAGATTCTCTTATTTTTGTTTGTCGTAAAAGGTCCTTCGAGGCCAAAACACCATGTTGGGCGCCAAAATTCAGATTTTTCATAATTTTTACTTTCTTCTTCCAGGCATGATAATGCAAATGATCTTCAACCCCGGCGGCACGGGCCCCAACAAGAGTGACAACATCGACACCGACTCGGTTGCGCCGTCCCCCTGGGCTAACCTCTTTGCCATGGGCCTTAAGATCCTTACCGCCTTCCTCAGCGGAGGCGCCTCAAGCGATGGTATCGACAAGGTCGACAATGGCTCTTCCCCCATGCAGGTACACTTACACGTCGTTACCTTCTCCTCTCAGCATGTTATGAACGATGACAAGACTATCAGGACCAATGCACTCAAACAGGAATTGTTGAGAGATTTTATTGTATAAATATAAATTATTCTTACTTTGCAATTAATATTTTATTTATCCATACTGATTTACTAACATCCAATAATGTAGATAATTTTAGTTTCAGTCACTTCGATAGTGTAAAGCACCTTGCAAGTTGACCCTCACCTGTAGGTACTTTTAAACCCCGTATGGTAGTTGATAGAAACCTAATTGACAAAAATAATAAGTTCTTACGACCGGAATACCTCACGGTAGTCTTCCTTGTCGAGATCCATTTATTTCTTGAGGTACTCCTGTCTTATGGAATGTAAATAGTAAAATTCGGTTATGGATATGGTGTCGCTTCTCGCTTGCTTCAGGGTATATTGGCTGCGGTACTGTCGACGATGCTCGGTGCAAAAGACCCCGACCAAGTCGCCTCCATGGCAAAGCAGGCTGGAGAGGTACGCCACCTACCCTTCCTTCTCCTTATAATGAGTCAATACATAAATGCATTTAACTATACCAACAGGTAACATTCTTCTAAGTCTAACTGATTCTTCATTGCAATAAAAACATCGTTTTCTTTTCAGTTTTGTCAGTGATAAGTTCACGTTTTGAACTTCTGTTTGTTTTTTCAGTTCATCAACATCGTAATGAATCTTCTGGATGCCCTGAAGACCTCGTTCTCCCATAGATCTCTGACCGCCCGGTCCATGGGTCGCAAGGACTCTGTCAGTGACGCCGCTTTGGCAGGTATCGCCATGCTGAAGACCTACGTGCGATCCTTCGGCACGAGTGACGACAAGTGCCTCCAGAAATACGTTTGCGATGCCAACAATGAGTGCTCCTCCGACATCGGACCCAAGAGCGTGTTCTGTCAACTTGGAACGTAAGTGACCTTCATCTTCTATCTTCTGATAGTTTCTTTTCCTGAAATTCTTTAATGACTCTCTATTTCAGCAGTTCTTGTTCTTTTCAACGAAAGACTACTTTTGCAATGAATTAAGCTCATTTTTGGCCTTGCTCACTTTGAATTTTATAATCCCAGTCAGCGTTTACCCATTTCAATCTTTTTCTCTTTTTCACAGATACGCTGCCAGTTTCGTCTTGGAAAGACAATCGGGTGGTTCATTCGAGGAGTTCTCAGAGGCCGGTCGCCGCGGCCGCGCGGGAGTGGACTGCCGCCAAATGTACCTCCAGTGCAACGAGGTCTAACCCTCTCCGCGCCGCCAAATCGTACGCAGTAACAACGCAGCAGTGATAAACGATTTAATGTTATCAAGATCCGAACTAATTGGAAACAACAGAAACATCCAATTGATTCCAGTGATTAGAGACATAATATTGCAGTGAGCAGTAGATTAGTCAAAATTGACGCTATCGGCGTACTGAATTTCGTTTAAAACATAAATGAAATTAAGTACACAATGGTAATCTACATTGGTGCCTTAATGATTGGAATGTGCTCAAAACTTATCCCATCGGTTAAGAGCGCGTCAAGCATAGTGTTCTATTAATTTATTTAAATTATTTATTTATTTAACTTATTTTAGAAGTTAATAAGTAGGCAAACAAAGATTAAATGTATCCAGGAGATATTGATTCCGTCCAGTAGTCACTTTTTGAGTTAAATTTCAGTTATTGGCACAACTAAATGCATTTGTGTTGAAACAATGAATCCGCCAGTTTCTCGATAATTAACGACTGATGTAAAAATAATTCTGTGTGATATACGAATGGTATGAATACCTATTATTTATATCACTTACTAGTTAGTATTGTATATTTTGTGAGATCGAATGAATGGGGACGTCCGTGTGTGTATGTTATTTATGTGAAATAAAAAAATGAAAAATTATTTGTTTTTTTCTTAAATCCGTAATCATCTCAACGAGAAGTTAAGTACAGCTTGTTTGCTGTAAGGTTAAGCTCTAATTTGTCGAAATCGCAGATGACAATGGTGAAAATACCGCTATAGCGATGTCACATGTTAGGGGCCGAAGTAGAGCGTGTAGAATGTAGATCGCTGGATGCCCGCCGGGGCGTGCGCGCGCGCAGTGGAACCTTGACATTCGGCTGACAGGACGTGCGCTTGCCATCCGACATGACATTCGGTGTATTGTCCCAAATGGGGGCGGGAAGTAAGCAGTTTATAGACAGGTCAGTTGAGTGTTTTTTAAACAAGTAATTGTCAAATTAAGACAGATCTGTTTTGTCCCAAATGGGAACGAGAAGCAAATCATTGACAGGTCAGTTGTTTGATAGTATCTTTTTTTTATAAACAAACGATAGTGGTAGAAATTTAAATTTCGGTGTATTGTCCCAAATGGGAACGGGGAGTAAGCAGTTTATTGACAGGTTATAGGGTTGTTTGATAGTATTTTTTAAACAATTGCAAGTAGTAAAATTTACATCAAGGCTTGTCAAGTTAAGACAAGACGTTTTTGTTCCAAATAGAAACGGGAAATAGGCAGTTTATTAACAGGTCAGTTGTTTGATAGTGTTTTATAAACAAGTGCTATTAGTAGAAATTAAAATCAAACCATGTCAAATTAAGATTGCTATTGATATTATGCGAAAACATTTAAATAAGTATTTATAGTTTTTAAAACTGATGATGAGAGAAAAGTCCAGATAAGCGTATCGTAACGATAAACGAATAAAAATACAAAGCGACAATGTTAGGAGGCAAACGACACAATAATATTCTGGTTAATAATTTTGTATAATTTTTTATCACAAAAAATAATACGAACCTCAAAACTTACCCGCAACCAGTGACTTGATTGATGTTGTTCTGCAACGCTATAAAATGTAAAATACTGGACGTCTTTTAACAACTGCCGTTTTTCATGAAGAAAATGGCTCTAGTTAATATTATTTTTTACCACAGTAAAAAGCACTTCGAAAGACGTTCATTATTTTAGTGTCTGCAATCTTTTTTTTTTATTCTTTTTTTTTTTCTAAAAGCTTATCGTCTTCGAAATCGTCAAATTTAAGACAGATTTAAAAGGAAAATCCTCCCTTTTTGGGACTTAGATCGTGTAAAATGGGCCGAATAAAAATATCTATCACCTTCAGAAGTTCCAAATAAACTATTTTTTCAGCTTTTATTGTAATAACAAAAAGTTATTGTTAGCGCTAACCAGACGAGCGTAGAATAATCTGGACAAAATGCAAACTTTAGACTTCGAAGTCAGGCAAAATGAACTTTGCGGTATCAAAACTGGAATACCATGTAGATGTAACATTTTTGTTTAGGATTTTTGTCGTAAGTTTTCTGTCATATTTTTGCACTTGCAAACGAATGGCTAGAACAGTGGCGCCAAATGGTGAGCGCTGTTGGCGGATTTACACTGCGCGGAAATTAGTTAAGTCAAAAAAACAGTGGAGTGGGGATGAAATTCATTCATTTTTCATCCCCACCCCGCTGTTTTTTGACTTGACTTGGCTAATATCCGCGCAGTGTAAAAGCGCCTTGTAGAAGAAAGATTTTATGTCGCACTCACTAGGGGTAGTGTTATTCTTTCTTTTTTTGTTCACTACATTTTTTAGGGTCGTGGTTTTTTGTTTTATTAGTTTATTTTTTACTTGCCGTTAAAGTAAATTATTAAAACAGGTATGCAGAATACGGGACCCCCGTAGCGGACCCACACGTGGTATACGCGTACGAGCCTCCAACCCAGGGGCATGTCGAGGCTTCTTCCAAACAGTAAGTTAAATAATGAGTTATTGTGGCCAAAAAATCCGGAAAAAAATTAATAGTTAGAGTCTTAAAAGTCCGCAAATTACTGGACAAATCCAAACGGATGTTAAACTTTCTAAAAATCAAATATTTAAAAAGATATTTTTTTAAGATTATAATTAATTATTAAACAAAGGTCCTGGCAATTGAAATTTGAAAGGAAGAAAGAAAGAAAAAATATTTATAAACTGCCTTTTTCACGAATTTCGTAAAATCTTTTTTTTTCGCAGCACATACGGCGGCGGACACAAAAGCAATGCGGCCATGTCGGCGCTCACGCTGCTAGCTTTCCTGTTCTTCCTACACATCTTGCAGCAATGCATCAAGGACCACATGGCATCCATGAGCACCCCACAGATCACCATCATGACCGCAGGCCGGGAAGGCGAAGCCGCCGTCAAAGAAAAACTCGACAAAACTGGCCTCACGGACAATAAAAACAAAAACGAAAACGAACTGGCCGAAAACGAAAAATATCTGACGAAAATAAACACGGCGCAACCGCCGCGGTACGGAGCAAACTACAAACACGCGGCGAAAACTTACGGCGAATTTGTCAACGCTATGGACGAAAATAACTGATTTAAAGCCTGTCGTATGGGATGCAATGAAATAAAATATACAGTAAAGTTTAAAAGACTTTATTATCAAGCATATCTAGGAATAAAATACACAACATCCATACTTTCGTAGTTATTTTCATAATTCTGCCTATCAATAGATATCAGATAGATAACCCCCCAAAATTCGACCCTGCTCTAACGAGTTTATTTATAAGTACTCCTTCAAAAATAAGAATTTTATGATCACAAATATTTTGTAAATTAGTAGTTACTTTACTTTCAGGTAGTCGAAACATTTAACAAAGATCCATACAAATGAGAATAATTTACTATATACTTTTATTATGTACTGACTACAAACATTATAAAACTTTAGAAGTTATACTGCTCCTAAAAACCTCATCATACATCTACAATCACGCTTCTCGTTACTGTTTGTTTATAATTATTATTAATTATGCTAGTTTAATCTTAACACATGGTTAAATCCTACTTCTTGCAACTATGCAAATAGCAGACCGTTCGAACAGTACTGCATGTAAACAGAAAATAATTGTAACCGACAACTCATTTGAAAATGCATCCGAGTTATCTTTAGTCACTTCTACCTATGACCTTAATTAACATAAGAAAGAAGTTAAATTGTATTAAGAATTTAATAGCCTAGACACAGCTCACTGGACTATAAGTATATTTTTTTACTTCCACTTCTAGTGCCATCTTGCGGCGTAGTGCAGCTAAACAAACACTTATTGACCTGACTGTAACGGCATTACTTCGCGAGGCATGGGCATTGTTAGACGGACTAAACTAAAATGCAAAGACTGCGATAAGTAGTAGTCTGACAAAAGAAAAAGGCTAGTCGAGGTACTTTTCAACAAATAAGGTCAACCTTTAACAATTAAGGTCTTTTCGCAATTCTTCGATTTGTCGCCATACAGTTTGTAAAAACATACAAATCTAGACTCTTAACCGATTGAGTCCCAGACGGCATTAATTAATGTCATAACAATTGATTATATCTATTGTGTCTAGATTCGCGGAGCTTGAAGGATTAAGCGAGGTTTAGACTAGCAATAAAACTTGCAGAAGTTGACTCCCGCAAGCTGTCACAACTGTGCAAATCTTGCAGAAGTTGGCTTGCCACTGCTAGTTACACAGTGGTAAACAGCTTGCGGAAGTCAACTTCTGCAAGTTTTATTGCGTCTAAACTTCGCTATAAACTTGTCACAAAGAGGTCACGTGTCGCACATGCCTCGCGAAGCGTTCTGTCAACCGTCAATTTGACGCTCAATTTTTGCGCACTCGCTCGATATATTTAGTCTGAGTGAGCGCACTGGACCCCATGGTGGGGTCGGTCATTCGGTTCCAGTCGGTCTGGCCGACAACGAAGCCGATAGCCCGCATCTTTTCCTGCTGTCTTCGCTCTTCAATGTCCGCCCAGCGTACCTGTTTCAATGATAAATGATGAAACCACACACCGTCACACTTGTCGCAGCGCAGAAACTCACCTCGTCAAATTTTCGGAAAATTATGATAGTGAAATCTAAAATTGAACTCACGCAGAAAAATTTTTGTAACAAACATTGTTTTCAGTTAAAACCGAATTTGGCTAAGTTAAAATAATAATATGGTTGTATAACTGTTTTTTTCCAGCAGTGAAGATAATTCCAATATGTGTGTAAAAAGTTTGAAAGTAAAAAGTAAAGTCAACGTCACGCGAAAAATCACGTATAAAAGCAACGTTTTTGTACCTTGGTCAAAAAAGCAAGGCTCGAGGCAGAAGTTTAAAAACACTTAAAATTAAGGCATTATAATTGTGAAATCGCCTTCAACGTTCGAGCGAATCCGCTCATGTATTCAACCACATCGTTTCATAGAACGATTTGAATCGAGATAACGAATATAAACTTTTTTCAACATGTGTCATGTTACCATAGATAATATCGATAGTTATAATTTGAGAGAGTTGATGCTGTGCTAATTTGTGGGGTCTCCTAAAAAAAGGTTAACTTATAAGGAGACTCCAGCCACTTGTAATATAATCTTAAGAGATACCAAACAAAAGATTTTTTCATTTTCATTTTCAAATAGAAGTAGTAACAGTAGTGACACATATACTTACAGATTTCTTCCCCGGCTTCGCCTTGTTCGGGGTCCATTCGTCTAGCTGCAAGTAGTCTTCCATGGAGATCTGTGACGGCCGGAGCGGTTTGCTGGTTCCGTCGAGCCGCTCTGCAACAACACAACCAAACACTCAGGGAGAATGCTACTATAGTTCCAAAATACTGAACTACTGTCCTATGCATGACATTGACAGTGGGGCGCCACCGTCAATACCGGATCGCTGGTTCCGATTTTTGCCATGTTGGAAACCATATAGTTGAACGATGGTAGCGCCCCCCTGTCATTGAGTTTGGTGGGACAGTTCAGCGTGGGTCATCTATACTCGTTAACTAAAGGGGCAATATGAATACGCTGACGAAACAAAAGAGTATACTGTCCGGGAGTCAATAACAATACAAAAACAATCGACAGTGCAAAAATAAAACGCGACGAAAGATTCAACATGAAAATATTTTTTTTAATTTCCAACCGCTTTATCAAAGGCTCTAAATAGCCAATGAACCGCCCAAATAATAAGCTCCGCCCACAATACGAATTATACGGTTAGTGTTTTTTCCGTGGATAAAATTTATTGTCATATTAATCAAATCTCCAAAGAATGGTTCTTGTATGCCGTAATTACGCTTTATTTTATGAAAACATCATAAAAAAAACAAAAATTTAAAATAAAAACAGGTCCCCATCAGCGTTCGTTCTAAGAACGAATAAAGCTGATCCCGCATCTTAAAATTAAAAAAATAAACCTAAAAAACTAAATCTAATAAAGCAAAGAGCGAGATCAATAACCTACCTAGCTGCGTTGCGTCATCCATTTTCTCCCACTTCGAAGTAAAAGAGCTTTCGACCTGTATCGGGCAGCACCTTACAATTTTAGTTACGAGGCTGGAATAAAAATGATTAGCCCTACCCTACACTTACAAAGAAACACACACAAATAGGCAGATATAATTCAGCAAAGTTAAGAGATATAAAATGATATTGAAGCTACCATTGCTATATTACCGTGTTATGGTGCTGTACTAATTGGGACCAACAATCACTAGCATTAAAACCCAATGGAAATATTAACATATTCCCGACTCTGCAGAGGTAGAAAGTGACTTCATGCTCACTATTGCATTATTCTGTACAAATTATCAGGCCAGCACATACATTCCGAAAGTTTCTGTACATTTTTCCAGTTCTGAAAAGAAAAACTTCTAGCACGTGTGGTACCGTATTGTATGGAAAAATTCCAAATGTATATGGCTGACCTAAGTTCGTCAATAAGCACCTCCCGTGTCGTGTCTAACATATACAAAATTATGGCAGTCAAGGAATTGGCAATGGTACGAAAAAAAAATTCAGCAGATTTTTTGATGGTGTAGTTTAGTTGATGGATCATTGGGAATCTCCTTTTGTATCTTATTCAGGCATAGTATAGGTGCAGGGTTAAGGTCCGAAAAATGATGCAATTCTATCCCAAGGACCCCCAATACGTTTTGTCACCTTGCATAGATCGTACTCAGTCGGTATTGACCACTGAGACCTTTTCAACCTGAAGAAGCCCACCGCTGAACAAAGGCCTTTTCCACAATGAAACTGTCCTGCGCTGCCCGTTATTTGTTTCCCACAACCTTGACCAGATCATCAGTGAATTGGTAGGCTTGATAATATAGACCTGTTTTTTTTTTGAGGTGTAAACGGGCCTGATATTCTAGATATAGGACACCAGACCACTCAATATCACCAGGTTGATATGTAAACGGGCCTAACATGCAGTGTGGGGCCTGGCACCATCAGACCAAGTTAAGGTATGAACTGGCATAATAGGATGTCTATAATATCGATCAATACCAATGGGTACCACCAGGTTGAGGTATAAATGGGCCTAATATTTTAATGAGGCCTAATGACCAGCCCACTAGATATCCACCGGGGATCTGCCCACCTCCTGTTGTGCGTCGTCCATGACCACGGCATCGTCTGCGTCTTCCATGTGCACTTCTCTGATAGATGCACTCTGCAGCAGCGTGGTGGCGTCCAACTGGATGTGGTGCGGCGGCGTCGGGAAGAACCGCGAGCACACCACTTGGATGTCACCCAGCGAGCGGTTGTGGATGTTCCGCCGGTGGCACACGTGCGGGTCCAGCTCCATTGTGCATACGTACACCTGGAATGGACGGGTTGTAGATTGGTCGGGTCGTTATGGACCTTAAGACGAGGTAGTAGCACAGAATAATAATAAGTTTCCATAGTGCATACGTACACCTGGAATGGACGGGTTGTAGATTGGTCGGGACATTATGGACCTTAAGACGAGGTAGTAGCACAGAATAATAATAAGTACTACGTACAGAAGTTTTACTTCGCGAAGGTATTTAAAAAAATGTATGCTCAATGACATTAACAATATGGTGTAATTTAGCTTGTCTCAAGAGTCAAGCACCATTTTATTGACAAACGTCAGTGATCGGCACTGCGCCGAAGCTATACAGGGTGTTTGGCGCATCGTGTGCCAAAATGATTTCGCGGATAGAATGGGTCATTTCCTATATTTTCAGCCCCCATAACACGTTCCATGCCAGGCGGCTACTTTTATATTAATTTTTTTAGTAATTTCACCAAAATACCCAAATCGCATCATTTAATTTCGATTTAAAAAAAAACTACTAGGCGTAGCCTCAAAGTAAATATTTTGTTTTGACGTGCATTGATGTAGGGTTGCATCAAATCTAAATTTACTGGCAAATATCATCTAGTTTTTTTTAAATTCAGCTTTGAAGTTTTCCGAAAAGTTAAAAATGGACTGAACATTTAAGTTTACATGGCTATAAAAAAATAAATAAAAGAGATAGCGATCTTCGGATTTTATCAAAACTTTTCTAGTCTATCCCCATTCAAACGGTATACTAATCTTATTTAAATAATAACAATAACTTCACAAATTCCTTAAATTAGTGCATTGACTCTACTCGGACTGATTTGCGAAATTTGTGTTTATAGCCCCTTTTTGTGTAATAGCACGTTATTAAACACCTAACAGGTAAAAATTATTTATATTATGCAATGTGAAAACCTTTTCCCTATCGTTTTTCAATGTGGATTTCTTGAATTTAAAGACGAAAATAATTATTTTGATCGTTTATTAATTATTACAAATTTAGTTCAAAATGACCGCCTCGGCAACGTATACAGTCACGACATCTTCTTCTAATTTCGACTGTTGTCGTATGCAGCCACATTTCTCTTTTTATTACTACAAAGGCGTTTTTTATTCATTGTTGTAGTTCTTCTATTGTTTGAATCCGTTACGTACACCAGTTCTTTAGCTCGTCCCCAGACGTAAAAATCTAACGGAATTAGGTCTGGGGAACGTGCAGGCCACTGTATAGGGCCATCTCTTCTAATCCACGAGTAGAAAACGTCTTTGTAGTAATAAAAAGAGAAATGTGGCTGCATACGACAATAGTCAAAATTAGAAGATGTCGTGAGTGTATACGTTGCCGAGGCGGTCATTTTGAACTAAATTTGTAATAATTAATAAACGATCAAAATAATTATTTTCGTCTTTAAATTCAAGAAATCCACATTGAAAAACGATAGGGAAAAGGTTTTTACATTGCATAAGATAAATAATTTTTACCTGTTAGGTGTTTAATAACGTGCTATTCACACAAAAAGGGGCTATAAACACAAATTTCGCAAATCAGTCCGAGTAGAGTCAATGCACTAATTTAAGGAATTTGTGAAGTTATTGTTATTATTTAAATAAGATTAGTATACCGTTTGAATGGGGATAGACTAGAGAAGTTTTGATAAAATCCGAAGATCGCTATCTCTTTTATTTATTTTTTTTATAGCCATGTAAACTTAAATGTTCAGTCCATTTTTAACTTTTCGGAAAACTTCAAAGCTGAATTTAAAAAAAACTAGATGATATTTGCCAGTAAATTTAGATTTGATGCAACCCTACATCAATGCACGTCAAAACAAAATATTTACTTTGAGGCTACGCCTAGTAGTTTTTTTTTAAATCGAAATTAAATGATGCGATTTGGGTATTTTGGTGAAATTACTAAAAAAATTAATATAAAAGTAGCCGCCTGGCATGGAACGTGTTATGGGGGCTGAAAATATAGGAAATGACCCATTCTATCTGCCAAATCATTTTGGCACACGATGCGCCAAACACCCTGTATATTGACTGACATGTTTATCGTATAGTACAGTCAACTCAACTATGAAAATTAGCTGTGGTTTGTTTCAACTACCTATTTTAAAGTTTTTTGTCACTTTGTAAGTGTTGAATTTTATGGAATTGGGAAAGAAGTACCGAGTTTGAAGCGTTCATGAGCAGACATTGTACTTAGTTGAATATTCAAGTTCAGAATTTGATTATTGATGAATAATAATAAAATCCTACTTGCTCGATTGATGGTTTCATTTAATTTATTGAAACCAGTTGACCTATAATATAATATTTTTTTGTTAATTTATGAAAATATTAAATTAGCCCATAATCCTGAATCCTGATACATAAAGTTAGCCTATTAATTTAATACAGGTACGACTGTACCCAGTGTTGCACTATCAAATGCAATTGACGCGCCTCTATGCCAGGGTTTTTATGTTCCTGGTCAGGCTATATTTAGTATAAGTATAGTAGTATAGTATTTTATTTTCTTCCATCATACACAAGAATACGCGTGCGTGAGTCAATGTTCGCTCGTATGTGAGGCCTTGTCGAATAGTATCCTGTAGGTGGGCCATCGTGCGTGTTTTGTTTTCGATGTAAACTCGCGGAGATGAACAGGCCTGGTAGTAGGTACTTACTGTAGTTCTGTTTTTTTTTTTGGCAAGTACAAATTCGAAGTTTGTTAAATTTTGAACTTTATGGCAAAGAACAGAGATTCAACATTTGATTGATTGTAATAGATTTGCATGCATTATTCACTACACATTGAACCCTGTACAGAGCCTTGTGTAGAGATTCACGGTTAATTGGCACCATTTAACTGTTTGAACCATTTAAAGTTGGCTATTCAAGCAATTTTTACACCACTTTTCGACTATAAGACGTTGTCGCAAAAGTTGGCTATTCAAGCAATTTTTACACCACTTTTCGACTATAAGACGTTGTCGCAAAGTTCAAAATACCATGGTATATTGCCATAGTGCATGTTTAACTGTTTAGCAATGGGAGATTATTTAAAGACTTCAAACCAAATATACCACACAAAAATATGAAGCAGGATTGGACTTTATGTATCACATACTTGGAAACCATTTTGTCTTGCGTAGTTCCAAACATCAGCGTAGCTTCTGAGGTGATCGTTCACAGCGTCAAATATCAAGAAGTTGAAGTAACCGTCGGTCAAACTTCTCTTGAATGCCCGCTTCAAAGAATTCAAGTAAGACTCTTCGAGACTCTCGTCATACTCATATTTTAGCGTAGGTTTCTTCACCTAAAACAGTAATTGACAGTCAGAAATAGGTCTAAGGAGACTGTGTAAGGCACTCAAAACATCTTGGCACATCCCTGTAAATCAAACAAGTAATTAATTACATTTATTAATTTTATTGAAGTATGTAGGTGCATTTTAATAATGCTAGTATGATTTTCCAAACCTCAATCTTTTGGCCAGTGTATTTGTGAGAGGTAAATGTGGGTTTGGAATCACTGGTTTGGAACAAGACACTTTATTAGAAAGTTTATTTACTAAAGCCAATTATAGCAAAAAATCCTGTATTGTTCTGTGTTAATTACCCCAAAAATATTAGTCTAAAGATTTCAGATTAGCAATATTACTATTACTACTTTTACATACAATTTTGCCTGTAACAGGGTCCTTCTCCTCGACTTCGCCCTCTTGCATGAAATAATCATCGATGGACATGATTCTAGCAGCGCCGCCATACTCTGCTTCTCTGTCCCTTATCAATTTAGCCAAATACGATTTTCCACTTCCAGGTGGTCCTGTGATAACAAAAGTATTTATGAGATATAAAACATAAAATGTTAAAGTATAATGAAATATTTAAAAAGAGCCCTACCTCTAAGAATAATCACAATTTTTTCAGGTCTCATTTCACGCCCAGGCGCCTCCAATAGATCGTCGATCATTACGACAGGATTAGCAGATCCGGAATTCCTTTCCGAGCTATTATGTTCCCTAGATCTTTTCGATAAATCATTTGTATCGCTTTCTCTACTATGCCCTCTTTTACGAACATCCCTTTCTCTACTCCTGCTGCGAATTCTGGGTTCTTCTCTTCTGTTGGGTTCTTCTCTTCTGTGATACCTGTCTCTCGAGTAGAACATGTTTCTGTCTCTATCTTTGTCCCTGTCCCTGTCCCTTTCCCTCTCACGTTCACGTTCTCTGTCTCTAAAAACATCCTCCCGCCTGCCGAATTTATCGCGGATATCGCGATCCCTGTCATCACGTCTCCTATCGTCATATCGGTCGTCAAGCCTTCTTTTGTCTTCGATTTCATCCCTCGGTGGCCTGTGGCGATAATCGTCTCTAATGTCATCCCTTGGAACCCTTCTTTCGAAATCCCTGTTATACCCATCTCGTTCCCTCGGCCTTTCATGCATGTCGTATCTGTCAGGTGCCCTCTGGTCCTCATCCCTATTCCTTCTCGGCTTCCTCGAAAACAATTCATCCACTTCCTTTTCAAAGTCCCTCTTTTTTTCGCCTTCTTTCGACTTGTGGTCGTAATCGAACATATGCACTGGTTCGATAAATTCGCGAGCTGAAAACAGAAAACCAAATGTTAACCAAAATATCACCGAACAAAAAAGAAGCAACAAACAAATAGGGATAGAGAAATACACATCTAATACACACACGAATTCTGTTCCTGTCAAGGGCAGAGATTCGGTCTTAGGTTTTAACACCGATTATATAAATTGAAGTTTGAAGAGTCTCGCCTAAATCAAGATGAATTTCAATAACTACGTTCTCATCCGACGTTCAGCTGATTTTTTAGATTGTTCCTTTGCAAACACGTTTTTTAAATATGGAGAAATAATCTTAGACCTATTGGTGAAGTGAGCACTTTAGAAAAAATCAGAGTACGGCATATAAAAATATCCACCCATGAGATTTTCCTTTACATATCTTACCCCTCAGAATTTGTGTGTATATCAAAATCTGTACAACCAGTAAAGCACTTCAGTAAACAACAGTGAACCCAAACAGTTCTATATCCAACCAAGATAGTGTTAAACAAATGGGAATGCAACTAAATCAACTTTGATAAAAATGAAACAGTTACACAATATTCAATTACCTTTCAATCTCAGAGGTTTGTGTTCATATTCAACAACAAAGGATGGGGTGAACAATGGCTCCTCCTTCCATTTTGGCCTCGGAGGGGATGGGGGCTGATTTGGGGGTGGCATATTTGGTTGCATACCCCATTGCATTGGATTTGGGGGTGGTCCTCTATTTACATCACAGTGGATGTCCATATTTGGTGGAAGATTTATAGCCATTAAAGGTCTTGGACCTGGTGCGTTCGTTCGTGGCCCTTGGTCATTTCTCTGTGGTGGCATATTAGGACCTCTGAATTGAGAATTTCTATTATAGTACATATCTTGGCCACCAGCCCCCTGTCTGTCATCATACATCTGGTTTTGCCTCTGGTTGGGAAGGTATCTATTCTGGTCTTGGTTTTGTTGCATCGGATAGTTTTGTCTGTTGCCAAACTGCTGATTGTTATTATAACCCTCATTCCTGTTCCACTGATTATTTGGAGGTATGTTTTGATTGTTGTGGCCCATTGGTGGACCACTTTGTGCGTTTGGAGCATTATTACTATGAGCACTGGTATTACTCTGTGGACTATTTCCAGAAGGAGCATTGCCACCTACTACCATTGAAAGTATATTCATTATCTTTTCATCACCTAAAATGTTGTTGATGCCTTTTGAGATGGTAGTGTAATCAGGCCCCCTTCGAGGCTGGTTTCTATCAGCCTTTTCCTCAGTAATATCTATGACTTCCTGCTTCTGCACTGGGGGACCTTTTTCAGAGTCTGGGACTAGATCTAGTCCCGGTATACTCTTAGGAGCTCCACTAGTCGGAAGAAAACTAGACTGTTTAGGAGGGTAAGTTTCATTCAGAGAATTATGGTCCTCATAGGATTCGTACCGATCCTGGGGGTCAATGTTGTCTCTGTTGCCCCTATTATACATACCCGGAGGTGGATTATTGAAGTGTTTATATGAGGACGCATTCGGATCTGAGTAATTTTGATCTTGTTTATTATAGTTCTGTTGGTTCTGATATTCCTGCCTGTTATTGTAGCTTTGATTGGGATTATTGTATTGAGATTTATTCTGGTTGTAGTTCGGAGGTTGGTTCTGATTATATTTTTGGGGTGGGTTCTGGTTGTTACTGGTTTGTTTTTGATTGTAGTTCTGATTTTTATTCTGGTTGTAACTTTGCGATTGGTTCTGGTTATAGCTTTGCGACTGATTCTGAGCGTAGCCCGCGGGCGTGTCGTTAAGCGGTGGCGGGACGGCGAAGGAGTTTTTACCTGCATAGGGCGCGTCGGCGGCGGCCGGGCCCGTGCCAGTGAGGCGGGCGCGCTTTTGCTTCATGTGCTGGCGGCGCTCCATGAGCTGCGCGCGGCAGGTCTCGAACTTCTGCTCGTATTCCTTGTAGGCCTGCTTGTCGGGGTGGTTCACGTTCTCGAGCCGCCACTTCTCGATTTCCTCCTCCCATTTCTGAAACTGAATATCGAAAAGCTTCTCCTCCTCGGCGAGTTTCTGCAGCGCGTCGGAGTTTTGCGGCGTCGGCGGCGGCGCGTCGTTCCGGTAGCCGTGGGACCACTGATTCTGTGCGTTACCTGAGGTGATGTTTACGCTAGTCAGATTGGAGGGGTTGGAGGTTCGGGAAGCGGGTGGCGGGACCGGGGTGGGTTGGGGGTTGGCGGGGGCGGAGGCGTAGAGGGGCTGGTTGTTCTCGCTGGGCGGCGGCGGCGGGTGGTCGGGCGGCGGCGGCGCGGGCAGCGGCGCGCTGCTGGGCGGGACCGGCCCGCTTCCCGCGCCTTGCATTTGTGCAACGTACTGTAAAAACGTTTGACTCGTCAATGCACAATTTACAACATTAGGTAATTTGTATTGTGTAAACCATGGTCTTCATAATACATTTCACTAGGAAAATTTTCATGTCCACAAAAATTTGTGGGATACATTAGTTAGACCAAATATTGAAACACTAGTAAGTATAGTTAATTCAGCTTATGATGGTGATTTAGACAGTTGAAATAATTTTGATTTTTCGTAAATAAAATTAAAAATCAACAAATAAAAAGTCGATTACATTTCTTAAGAAAATATTCACGATTCTAAAAAATATCAACTAAGTTTAAAAGAAGCGCCTCACTAAATAGAACTGTTATAATCACTTTCTTACGCTGAATGGACTATAGTAACCATTTGATTTTTGCTATTCTAATGGAATAACTTTGAGTTTTATCTAACTAAAAGTAATATACAAAAAAAACGAACTAGAAAATTTTATATAGGATCTTCATCTTTATTTTCTTGCCTTTCAGTGGCAACAACAATAATTTAGATTACCTTGAAAATAATTTAGTAAAAAGTAAATTCAATATCTTTGATTAAATTTATTACCTTACAAAGTTTTTTGTTTTGTCCATAGCTATTCAATCTAATATTTTCTTACTGATAAAATCTAAAGTTATAATACCGGTAGGAAATGGAGCACAATAATGAGACCAAAACAACTAGGAATTATTATACTTACTTCATATAAATCTTAACTGTTTCTTACCATAGGAATTGAATAGTTTGGTTTGACACCCTTTACTGAAGTTTACATGATCTACAGATGGTTGGTAAATAAGAGAGTCCACCATCTATCCTTTTCCAATACAATTTCACCAAAAAATTGTTGTTGTTTAACAATTGCTGGAGTTTTTCAGTATTCAGTTATTTTATGTGATTATACAAGACTTACCTTGGCTCCATACTGGCTCTGCCACTGCGCATACTGCTGCTGCCACTGGGCCCATTGCTGCCAGTTCTGCTGCATAGCGGCCCATTGATCAGGAGTATACGATCCAACGTTCATCATATCGGGAGTCATGCCAGCGCCCGGGGGCAGCTGACCAGGTTGTGGCACAGGCCACGACATTTTGATTGTTCAACGTAGTTATTTCATAAAAAGCTTGCAATCATTACAAGTTTATCTACAGTAATAATTAAAAATCTTGATTGATTAAAAATAACCTCATGACATTTCTCAACTCAACTCAAAATTGGTCGGCCATTTTAGAATCGGTAGGCTTGTGCCGCGCGACGCAACGTAGCACAGTGATGCACGAATGTCGATAGTTTCATTAGACAAAGTCGATATTTCAAAATAATCTGAAATATGATTGTAAATTGCTGTTTTAATATTTAAACTTATTAATATAACCTTGATTTTTATCCCCTAAATGGCATTTTTCAAAATATATTTACTATTGTCCATAGTAAAAACAAGTACATATAAAAAATGGTTCCGATCCTAAAATATTGGTGTAAAAGCCCAAGAAAAAGCTGGGATTTTTTTTGCATTGTTTGCTTTACAAAATGTGGCAGTTTTAATTTCGAAATTCCTTCACTCCGACGTTGTTTTGTTTTGTTTATGTAGTGTAGATTAATGTTGTAGTTAGGTACCTACACAGAGACCAGAGTGCTGGGTAATTACTTTGTGAGAAAAAAATTATAAATTACAAATACTAATTGTTTCTCTAGGGGGGTTGGTGATATGGGCCTATGCTATGCGTGTTCAGAAAATTATTTTATGTAGGTATTTCGTTGTTTCTATTGCCTTTTCGTATGTTTTAGATATCCACAGATTAAATAAACTTAATTTGTACAAAGTGGTTGATTCTTAAATTGCTATAAGGAGCGCAATTTTACTTTGATAATAAATTAAAAAAGAATCTTAATTTAAATGTGAATACTTATACAAATCTTATTTAGCGAGACCAAATAACTTGCCTATGTGTTAATTAATAATTATAAAATGTTTTTGTGGACAGTGGAAGCGTAGCATGGCTTGGCACCCGGGGCGATACATCCATCCCCCTCCCCTATGTAGCTGGGGCTATGGCACCCCAGAATGGTAATCTAACTAATCTGCGCGACTTTTGTCAACCCCTGATGCTTGGCACCCAGGGCGGACCGCGAGTAATGTAGTCGAGTGACGAGGAATTTAGTCGTTAAACGGGTCTGAACACCAAAAATTTAGTCGAGTAAGGTTACTATATTGTTTAGGCGAACCAATTCATTTTGTTCTATTTGCACTGATGAGTAGCACCCCCCACCATGCGTCCCTGTTTACTCACTAAACGAGTCTAAACCGGATATGTATGTATTTTGGTCGAGTTTATACGAAAAGACAATTTCTTGTAAACTATACTATTTTCGACCAAAGTGCGAAAGGCTTTTTGGTCAGTAGCGAGTGTAGTTCCAAAATACTGAATTGTCCTATCCATGACATTAACAGTGGAGCGCCACCGTCTATACCGGATCGCTGGTTCCAATTTTTGCCATGTTGGAAACCATATAGTTGAACGATGGTAGCGCCCCCCTGTCATTGAGTTTGGTGGGACAGTTCAGCGTGGGTCATCTATAGTTTAGTTATAAAGGGTGAGTTACGAGTTATCAAATTACTCGACTAGTGCGGACAAGGCTTTACAATATCTCGTCATCTTTCCTGGTGGTGGTCAAGTTCAGTTCACTCATGGTTCACTCTCATGAAGGGGGTCGCCAACAGCAATCTCAAGTTAGTTTGTCTATCTATTGCATTGGTGAATGTCCACGTGCCCTCCACTCTGGCCAGCACCATTAGGCGCTCTATCGCAGCACTGTTACGTGTCTTAAGAAATTGAGGAAGAAGATTGAGGAATTTACACTAGTGTACTCGTATTCATGGTACTCTAGGCAGAATTCCTCCAGCACTAGACAGATCTTAGTGGCTTAGTTAGGTCATATAAAGCGTATGTGAAATACGTTTTATTTGACTGCTCTTTGAGTATGTCATTTGACTGTGGTGTCAACAAGTAACACATTTTTTTTTTACAATAAGCCTAGGCGCAGACCACTGATTTTTTGTCGGCCGATAGTTTAGTCGGGTAGTTAATGTATGGAAGTGCGCACATTACAACGATTGATTCTTCATACAAATTAGAATCGGATCCAACTATTGGCCGACTAAAAATCGATAGTCTGCGCCTAGGCTAAAAATATAACAATAACCATATCGTTATCGTAGTACCAAGCGACATAGCCGAACGGTGAAGGTATCGGACTGGCCGACCCGTGATGTAGGAACGCGGGTTCGATCCCCGCGCCCACCGCACACAGGTGAAATTTGCTCAAAAGTTGGCCAAAATTACGTTAAGTGTGTTTATGCCTATATATTGCTGTAGTCTGTCTAAAATAATAGTTTAAAGATGATTTAAAAAGAAAAACTAACAAATGTTTTCATTGATGTATTTAGTCTTACTAATAATTTGGTAAAAATTTGATAAATTTAAAAAAATACAATTACTATGCAGAAGTTATTTTTGGTTCTTTTAAAAGTTTTATTACATCTTAAGGATAGGGAATACTAATGGAATGCTATTCTGGGAACTGCCTGAAAACATATTATGAGTATTTTTAAAATTCATAAAAATTTACAGTTTTGAAATATTTTGTTTAGGTGACGCAGTTTGACGCAGCTAATTTTGGTGTCATATGAAAGCCATAGATATGTTCTTTTGAAATATGTAAAAGAAACGGGTTGATCGCGCTTGATCATGAACTTTTTCACTGTTTAAAAAAAATAAACTGTTAAAATATAGACTTCTATTCAAACCTATATATCTATAACATAGTAAGTAATGTAGACTGTTTAGCAATACAGAAATAATAAACTAACCTGGAAGTATAGAATCCATATGTTTTATACCAAATATCAACTAAATAAAAGTTAAACGTTGTTGTTAAACAAGAGCTAAAAATTATAATAAATTACTCAACAAGAAAAACTGTTTAAATCAAATGTTGTGGGTATCTGGATAAAAAGTGTTAAACTTTTTAAATATCATTTATAGATGGCGCCATATGTCTTGTTCCTATATTAGGTTACTAATTTAGAATCGGAGTAACTTTGCTTTTTTTAATGTTGGCCACAAATTACGTAAATTTCACCTGTGTGCGCCGCTGTGTCCAACTCACTACGAGCATAATATTCAGCTATTATTATACATTTGTATTTACAAATTGCTATGTATTCTTGAAAAAGTATCATGATTCTTGGATTAAGCCTGGGTGAATTAAGATGGTGCACATCTTATTTTAACCTTAACAAACGTGAAAAATCTTTCAAACTCCGTACAAAAAACACTAGTTATAGTATTAATTAATACAATTAAAGTAACGTGGTACTACTCAGCCTAAGATTTTATGTAAACCATAAGAATGACAGGTTTACAGATTTGAGATTGCGCAAATCATTGTATAGTTCCAAAATACTGGACTGTCCTGTCGATGACATTGACAGTGGGGCGCCACCGTCAATACCGGATCGCTGGTTCAGATTTTTGCCATGTTGGAAACCATATAGTTGAACGATGGTAGCGCCCCCCTGTCATTGAGTTTGGCGGGACAGTTCAGCGTGGGTCATCTATAACCATATTTTTTCATTAAACTTTTTAAATAATATTTTAATACAAACACATTAGGTATTATTTTGTAATCAATAACTATAATTTGACTCTCGTAACAGTCAATCACTGCCTTTTTTTCTCTGATAACATTTTGAAACATTGGCATTTTAACGTCGTATCTTTGTACCAGAATACTTTTTTTTTAATGAACTTACTAATTTTTGATTAATTTATTTTGTATTTTTTTATTTAAATACTTAAATCTACCGGTGAGAAGTCGGGGCGGGCTGCTAGTAAATACTTTTAATATCCAAATCCTTTTGAAATATTAATAGCATTATAAAAAATAAAGACGACATCACATCAAGACATCATCACGAAATGTCGACTTTATAGAACGGAACATCACTACGGTAACGCCATTTTTGCTTTGAGTTTGGTTCTGGCGTGTGTCAATTGCAACAAAATATTGAGATTTTCGTAATAATTTAACAGTTTCATGAAAATGAAAATAAATTAATATAATTCGTTAAAAGCCGACTATTGTGATAGACATAAAAGTTAAAGTGTTTATTGACTATCTCAGAGAATATTGCATGCGCGGGAAATGTGGTTGTGTCTGATATCATTCCCGTCAAACAAACTTATCTGAAAATAATTTATTAGGAAAAATAACACGATGATTGCGCACCGAGCGCGTGAGAATCGAAGGTTAAAATCCCTTAAATTAACCAAAAATCTTGAACGTTTATACAAGGAAGGGAAATGTCGCGAGTGTGCAGTGGTGGTGACGCGTATGGACTTTGCAAAAATATTAGGTAAATTCACCAAGGTGAAGATACAGTATGAAAGCAGCAGCACTCCCAAAACGAAAAAGAACTCTAATGCCAGTTCGCCAAATGCAAACACGAGGCTAAAAAGCAACGAGAATGGTATGGTGCTCATTCGCAGAAATGCCTACAATCAGCACCCGGTCAAGGAACCTGCAAGCCCAGCGAAGGCGAAGACTTACCCAAAACAAGGTAACAATGTACTGAAAGAAAATAACAGGTTAAAAAAGACACAAATTATGAAAGATAAAAATTCAAACATAAACATTACCAGTAGTAATCAAAATAAGAAACAAACCAATTTAAAACGATATGGTATCGTATTTATGGACCCTACATCAAAAAATCACAACAACAATAAAAGTAAGACATCATTAGAAGACTTGCTGCCATTGGTTAATAAAAGTATATTGCCTTCAGAAGAGTGGTGCATTGATTATTTGCCTCGAAGCGTTGAACCTATGGATGATAAGGTTTATGACAGAATAGCAGCCGAGCTGGAAGACCTAATGTACAATGAAAAGGTTCCTGCAAAGCAAGAAACTAAGACAGAATCTGATAGCAAAGTTGAGGAGTTTCCTTCAATAATGGACATATTGAATGATAATACTAATGATAGTTCTAAGACTAGTGACCAAAGTTCTTCCATAGAATATAAGGGCAACTTAGAATCTAGTGACGTTGAAGCGATACTCCTTGGCAAGGCAACTACTCCCAAGAAAGATGCCATGGAAGTTGATAGTGCTGTTATGAATAACCTAATTGAGGATGTCGCACAACTGAATGCCATTCAAGAAGCAGTCAGCTCTGAATCTGATTCTAAGATCTCTGGGTCACTTGCAGAGATGGACAATCCCCATAGTCCATCTATACTTGACGAAGCTCTTCAAAAGGGTATCGAGGAACATCTACCTTGTGGACAGGACCCCGCACAAAATAGTGACAACAATGAATCAAGTATGGACTCTGGGAAGGATAAGGATATATCTGAAGAATCTAAAAGCATAAACTCTGATACATCTAGGAAGATGAATTTCCCATCAAATATAACTCATTTGATTTTCAAGAAGACAAGCCTTGAAAAGTGTGTGAAAACCGTTACATGCCCTAAAAATTTAAAATACAGTATTGATTTGGAAGGCAAATCAGTAGAATTCTTGGGTGCACCGAAGTTTATCTCGAGTATAGAAGATTTACAAGTGCTATTACAGATTGTGAATGAGACTGAACTGAAAAATCTATATGTATATCATTAGTAATGAATGAATAATATTGTTAAATACTGGCTATTGGTAAATTAATACACTAATGAATTGGAAAGCTATTAGAACATAGTGTCTTAAAGACCTCTTAATTATGCATAAAAGCTCATTGATGTTTCTAAACCAAGTTGGTTTTTTATGTAGTATATTATTTTATTATGATGTCTTGAAATTGCAGTCTGATCTAAATAAAGGTACATTGTAAAATAATGATGTTTGAGTCTTTAAAGTTCACTATGTATAATGTTATACCCACTTTTGGCTGGTAGTAATCTATTGCTTTTTAATCTGAACAAAAATTTATAGATTGATGAATATACCATGCAGACAGAGAATATTATTATGAAACACTAGGTACTTAGTCATTTGCAATTATTACCAAATATATTTATTAACCCAGCCAAGAACATTTCCTCTTGATTAATCATTTAAGCTTCTATTATAATAATGGCAGACAAACAAAAATATAGATCTTGACTAGATTGAAGGAAATAAAGTTATTTTTGTAGAATTGTTTTGGTAAAGGACAAGATCATCATGCATTGATCATGACTTCATGAGGATGCCATCTAGATGTTATTGTAGAAACAAATGTATAACAGAACAGTTTTAAGTTTCACACTAGTATTAGTACTGCACACAACAATACATATACTTAAATAATTCATCTTCATAGAGTAACATAATTTGATAGACTGACTTGCAGTAATAAAAATATTTCAAATGGATGAATGGTTTATTATAAAACATTGTTATAATTCAAATGCTATTTTTTTTGCTGTTTTATATACATGTCTCAGATTGCATTATCCTAAATGACAAAAATATATGCCTTCACCCTGCTTGATTTTATAATATTGTTGTTTGGTACAAGTGTACCTAGTTACTTAACTTTAAAAATATATATTAAATCTATTATTGTAAGTATAAATTTGTAATTATGACAAAACAGAACTAGAATTTTAGTAATAAGTACATTAGATAAATCCAATGGTTACGTTATTATTAACATCTTGTAAGGTTGATGTATTGATAGTTTTATTATTTCCTATATCTTAACATGTATTATTATAATTATTCACTAGGTTTTCTACTAAATTGCTGCAATTTCTTAGAATGGATGTCATTTTCAGATTTATGTAAAACTGGATAAATAAGTTATTTCTGTTAAGGCCTTATTTCATAAGATTTGTTCAATAAAACCTTGACGGTTTGTAAATATTTTGTTTTATTTATTGCAGTTTTTTATAATTATATGGTTTACTGAAGGGTGTGTAATTGGTTGGGTAGCTTGTCTGCGTTCCTTCCTTTGTAACTGAAATGGTGGCTACTTCACAAGCTGCTCCAACTATTTGATGAATTGGGTGATCCTTTTTGGTCACCAGGAATGTAGCTAGAGCTCCAACAAACGCATCTCCTGCTCCCTGGAAAAGAAGTACATACATATTATCAGTAAAATTTCATGTAGGTCTTGAAAATCTAACAAGACACCATTACTAGAAAAAAGATAGTTACTGTAGTGTCCACTGATGGTACAGATTCACAAAATACATGAGTAGGTGGTTCCTCCTTTGAAGCATACACGGCTCCTTTTTCTCCAAGTGTGATGATGACTAATTTACATCCTGCACTCAATAACTTGTTCAAAGCATCAACTGCATTTCTGAAAAGTAAATAAGTTTAAAGACACTAAGTAGGTGCAAATTAGCTAAAATGTTTTACATTAGGTAATGTTATAAACTTACTCAACACTGACATCAAGATTTGTAAGCATTGAGGCTTCTAACTCATTCACACATAGTATAGAACAATGAGGTAGAATGTCTTGAATATCATTCCTAGCAGGAGCAGCATTCAAAAGCTTTATCTGAAATTATAATAAACTTTAGTGAAAATGATATGGGTAATTTTCTATGAACATGACTAAGTTAAACATACTCCTTCATTAATTTTGAAAGCTTCCAAGGTAGTTTCAAATGGTGTTTCCAACTGACCAATGAGAACATCAGCAGATTTTATGAGATCCTTAGAGTGTTCTACATCATCCACACTCAGATGGCCGTTTGCACCTGGAACAATGACTATTTGATTCTCCCCATTCTCTGCTACAGATATTTGAGCAATACCAGTGTTTACATTGGGTGTGAGGTAAACATGTGACACATCTACTCCATTTTCAATCAGGTTGTTCTTATACTTTTCTCCCCATTGGTCCTCTCCTGCAAAGAAACAATAATTTAACATACAACTTGTTGCACTAAAATAACCTGTTTGAAAGGTAGACTATTTTTAGAAACATGCATCCAAATATCATAGTTAAAATCTTAGAACAGTAAAATCATACCTACTCTACAGATCATAAAAGTGTTGCCACCAAGTTTTGCAGCTGCTACACACTGGTTGGCACCTTTACCGCCATAACTCGTGGTGAACTTCGTGCCGTGAAGTGTCTCTCCAGGTGTCGGCAGTCTTGGAGCATAACTAAGAAAGATAGAACGGTAAAAATACATCCATGCATTTCATCTGCAAGTTAAGATTTCGTCCTCTTGATGTTACGTAAATTACGTAATCTAATGGAGATTAGTGATAGGTCCTAGGAATATCGTGACATTTTTAACTTAACTAATGTTAGACGATTAAATAAATAATTTTATACATACGTTGTAAAATCTACAGAGCAGGAACCCAAAACCACAATCTTTGGTGCATTTTTATTCTGATTTGAATCCATTTCACTAAAACAACGTAGGATCCTCAGAAGAGTCGACTACTCTGCGCGGCGTTTGCTTTATTAATTTCAAAGCAAAGTGTGGCAAAGTGGAGGTGTTTATGATAAGAAATTGATAAGAGAGCTATTGTTTTTGTTGTGACATTTGTGATAACGATAACGAATGTCAATTGTCATAATAATATTAAGGCTAGTATGCACTACATTTATTGGAATTATTGGAATCTTTAAAAATCGACAGAACATTATTGAACAGAATCGAGTCGCCTTGTTTTTCATTCTTGAGATTTCAAAAATCTTAAGAAGGATGATTTATTTCCTCTGAACAGATAAACCAACGAAAGCATCGTATAGTAGGTATGTATGTATTTTAGACAAAAATATTTAGAATCATTATTTATTTTGAAAGCAAATTTGCTCATCTGTGAGATTCGCTACGAAATCGCTTGTTACGAAAGGTCAACAAGTCGAGTAACTCGCCTTTACTGACCAAAAAACCGTTCGCACTTTAGTCGAAGTAACTAAGTACAGTTTACAAGTAATAATTGTATTTTTTTATATGAACTCGCCTAATCCGCCCCGGCAGGGACGCGTATAAGAGTAACGTGGTTGTGCTACTTGCCTGTCAAAATAGAACTAAATAAATGGATTGGCTCAACAAAACGATTTAGTAATCTATTCGACTAAATTTTTAGTGTTCGGAGTCGGACACATTTTTAGCTACTAAATTATTCGCTACTCGAATAAGTTACTCGCCGTCGCCACTCGATGAAATTACTCGCCTCTCGATTAGTGCGAAAAAGACATAACGCAAGGTATTTTAACTAAAAGTTCCTTTAAAACTTAATAGTGCATTCTCGGCCTTATATATTTTTTTCTTTTCGTTATGGCTTCGTGCAATTTGAACATTTTTTTAACTTAACGATGGGCTATCAACATAATATAATATAATAATATTGACACATTTTTCAATTTCATTTCCTTGCTATTAGATAAAATCAAGTCCCAATGTCATAAGAAACACATAATTATAACCGGAGATTTCAATTTGAATGCCCTACAAAATTCTAACGACTACAGAAAACTGGTACTATTAATGTTGGAATATAACCTGCATCAAATAGTTACAAAGCCAACAAGAGAGACGCCTACTAGCGCTTCTTGTATTGACCTATTATTCACTAACAACAAGCAATTTAGTCTGTCTGTCGATGACTTAGGTATCTCTGATCACAAATGTGTGTCTTACAGTTTTGATGTAGCTCCACAAGCACCACCAGCCCCCTTCTCTAAGTCCGTACGCCCCATAAACAACCCAAAATTTATCTCGGCTTTTAAATTAGAACTAGGTAAAATTGACTGGAACAATATTTTGCATTCTAATACAGACGTAAATTCCAATTACAATAATTTTGAGGATAAATTAAAACATATACTTGACACTCAAATCCCATATAAAACTATTAAAATCAAAAACATCAACGGAAAAAAATGGCTAACAAAAGGATTGAAAGTTTCCAGTAAGCATAAGAGACTACTCTATCGGAATTCTTGTTTAAATGAAAGCCCCATAAGTAAAAGTAATCAGTGACATTTATTTTTAACTTCTCAATTATATCTAATTAAACCTACGCACAACACGTCCGCCATTGCGAGTACGAGGGGACCGGGGATGAGGGTGTCATTTTGACAGCTCCACAGATAAAGTATTTTATCGAATAAGACCAAATGAATGATTATATTCAACACCCCGGCTCAAGATCAAGTCTCAATTTTCTTGGCCAAATTGACTTGAACTTGCAGACAATAAATTTAATCTTTAAATAGCAACACTTGGCATGAGCTGTCACAATGACACTTGACATTTGACATTGACACTAAAATTTTAGGTTATACTATACTTATCTTACGTCTCGATACAAAACAAGTCTGAAATATTCAAAAAATCAATATTAATCAACACAACTCTGATGCTATAATGTGGTTAAAACATAATACAACTAAAATATTAATCGCAAACTAATACAATCCAAGAGATTTACAGAAATAGTTATGTTTAACCTGGCACAAAGACTTTGTAAGTATATCTGCTTTATTTTCATTAGTACACACATATTTCAATGTAATTAAGCCTTTTTTAACAATATCCTTAATAAAATGAACTTTGATATCGATATGTTTCGACCTTTTGCTATTTTCGTAACTTTCTATCATCTTAATTGTACTCTGATTATCTATATATAATGAGCAAATCAAATCTTTATCACAATGCAAATCTTTTAACACTTCTCTAATATATACTGTTTCACTTACAGATAACGATGCTGCGTAGTATTCAGATTCCGCTGTGGACAGTGAGACCGATGATTGCTTCTTGGAACTCCAACTGACCAAGTTGCCTTTGTGGAAGATTGCAACTCCACTCACACTTTTGCGGTCCATTTGCTCGGATCCCCAATCTGAGTCTGAAAAAGCTATTAAATTATTATTTTCTTCTCTTTTATATATTAATCCCATATGTTTTGTTTGTTGCAGGTATCTGAGGATTCTCTTCGCAGCTGTCCATAAAGTTGGTGTTGGGCAGTGCAAGTATCTACTTAAAAACCCAGTGGCATAAGCGATGTCTGGCCTGCTGATAGTAGCCAAGTACATGAGTGAGCCTATGAGCTCTCTGTAAGGGATGTTTTCCATGATTTCTTCGTTTTCATTTATTTTTAGTCCGACTTCCATTGGTGTATTGCAACCCTTGCAATCTTGCATATGAAATTTTAATAAAATCTTTTCAATTATTTGTGTTTGTTTTATTTCTATTTTATCCAGTGTTTGTGTTATTTCCATTCCTAGAAATTTGCTTATATTTCCCATATCTTTAGCTTGAAATTCTTCTTTTAATTTATTTATTATTTTCTGTCCATCTCCAATTACTAGTATGTCATCCACAAATATAAGTATGTATACATTTCTTCCTGAGTACAGACAAAAGTCACTTTGAGATTGCTTTAGTCCATTTTCTGTCAAAAACTGATTTAACTTTTCATTCCAGCATCTGGGAGCTTCTTTTAATCCGTAAAGAGCTTTTCTGAGTTTTAGTACTTTTCCTTGTTTTTTTTTATTTACACCTTCGGGATAGTCTATATATATATCTGTATTTAATTCTCCATTTAAAAACGCTGTTGGGATATCTAGTTGTTTGATACTTAGATTTTCTTGAACTGCTTTGTTTATAAATAATCTTATTGTTGTCATTCTTGCTACTGGTGCGTAAACATTCTGAGTGGTTTCTTCTTGAAAGCCTTTAGCCACTAATCTGGCTTTCTTAGTGTTGTCAGATTTTGTACGGAATACCCATTTTGTATCGATTATCTTGTGACCTTTGGGTAATTCACACTCTTCCCATGTGCTCAGCTTTTTATGTGCTTCTAGTTCCTTCTCTATAGCTTCTGACCATCCTTCTTTCTGTATTGCTTCTTTGTAGCTTATAGGATCTTCTGAGATTAATGCATACGCTATATTTGTCATGTCATAGTCATCATATTTCTTAGGAATCTTTACTTGTCTCTTTTCACGATGTAGTTCCTGGCTTTCTTCTGTGCCTTGTACTGGTTCTTCTGTCATATCCATGTTTGTCATATCCGTGTCTGTCATATCCGGTGTAATATTCTTAGAGTTTTCTTCTTCTTCACTTTCTTCTATGTGAATAGTATTATGATTCTTTTCTTCTTCATATCTGTAATCTGCCTCATCAAATCTTACATCTCTTGACTCTATTATCTCATTAGTCTTTGGATCCCATAGTCTATAGCCTGATCCACAGTATCCTATCATTCTCATAGGTTTTGCTCTTGGCTCTAATTTGCTAGGCCTTGGAAGTATTAGGCTCCAAGCCTTTGCTCCGAAAACTCTCACTTTATCCAGATTGTTTTTGCCATACCATATTTTTGCTGGTGTGTCACCTTTAAGTGCTTTCGTTGGTGACCTGTTTATTATATAGGCCGCACATCTGATTGCCTCACCCCAGAGATACTTTGGGAGGTTGGTTTCTAATAACATTGCTCTTACTTTGTTTAGTAAAGTTAAGTTCATTCTCTCACAGATAGAGTTCTGCTGTGGAGTGTATGCGCATGTAGTTTCTTGTATAATTCCATGCTCTTCATAGAATGAATGCAGTTCCTCATTTAAAAATTCTCCACCTTGGTCGGTTCTGATTCTTCTAACATTGTTTCCATTATTTTTCATAATCTTTATGTACCTCATAATATAATCCTTGGCTTCATTCTTTGATTGCAGAAGATGTACCTCCAAGAAATGTGAACAGTCATCTATGATGGTTAAGTAGTACCTTTCTCCTTCTAGTGTTACAGGTGTGACTGGCCCACCTATGTCACAGTATACCAATTGACCTATTTTGTGTGTTCTCGGTATAGGATTTTCTGTAAATGGGTTTCTGCCCGCTTTTGCCTCCATGCATACAGTACATTTTTCTTTGGATAAGGGCAAATCCAGGATTTTCATACTACTGTAATTTAAGTGGCCCATTCTTCTATGCCATAGAAGCTCTTGCTCTTCTTTTGTGATCAATCCGTGTGACGCATTTAGATTCAATTTCATTTTAAATAGTTTCCCATCACAGTTTCCTTCAATTTTAATATTACCTTTTCTCATCATGGCTTTTTCTTTGTTAAATATCACTTGAATTCCTTTCTCATTTAGTTTTAATACTGACAGCAGATTGTGTGTTAAGTTTTCTACAATTAAACAATCTTCTATAGTCACTCTGTATCCTTCTTCAGACATTCCAATTAAGTCTCCTTTGTATAAAGCTGTCATAATTCCTCCATTTGCTGCTCTTATATTTATTTGTGAAATCTTCTTTATGTTTGTCATGTATTTTTCATATTTTTTATTTATCAAATGGTAAGTAGATCCTGAGTCTATAACTAGTTGTATATCTTCATCATGTGACATTGTCTCAGCCGGTATAGTTTGTGTGGCTACAAATGATACATTCTTGTCTTTGGTGTTCTGTCTCTCTCCGATATTTGCCGAGGCTCCTCGGTTTCCTCTTCCTCTGCCTCTGTAGTTGCCTCGTCCTCTATAGTTATTGTAATTTCTCTTCGTGCAATTTCTAGCAATATGACCGAGTCCTCCGCAACTGTAGCATTTGAATGTGGTGCTCTGAAATACATATTCTCCTTTTGAATTATTTGTTGCTTTGTTATGAGCCTTCTCTTTCATTTCCACATCAAGTAATTTGCATTTTATAAATTCCACAGTGAGTTCGGTGTTAGACATTTCCAAAGCTGTTACTAAAGGTTGATATACTTTCTCAATACTAAGTAATAATTGACAGACTTTTTCTTTTTCATCTACTTTTGTACCGCTCGCTTCTATGTCTTGTATTATTTTCTCGAACTTATTTAGAAATTCTTGTACGTTTTCTTCTTTTCCTATTTTTAGGTTACTGAGCTGGCGTTTTAGGCATAAAGTGCTGAGAGTGCTCTTTCTTTGGAAGACAGATTTCAGCTTCACAATCATTTCAAATGCTGATTGGGCTCCTTTGACGTACTCCAAGTATTTATCAGGTATTCCTTGTATTATCAAGTTTCGTGCCTTCGCATCATTCTTGTTTGTTTTCTCTTCACTTTTGGTATAAATTGTTTCTTTTATTCCTTTTTCATCGAGTGCCATCTCAATCCTGAAAAGCCAGTTTTCAAAATTTCCACTATCCAATTATGGCACATTGCTTGTTGTTGCAGACATTGTATATATTTTCTCTGAAATCAAGAGCCTACCCCAGGAGAATTTCTATAACACGTGTGGACCTTTTTTTATGACCACGTTTTTTGATTAGACTTTTTTTTTTTTACTGCCTATTCTATCCTTTGTCCATCTGACTTACTTATGGGACTGGGCCCATAACCTATCGGAATTCTTGTTTAAATGAAAGCCCCATAAGTAAAAGTAATCAGTGACATTTATTTTTAACTTCTCAATTATATCTAATTAAACCTACGCACAACACGTCCGCCATTGCGAGTACGAGGGGACCGGGGATGAGGGTGTCATTTTGACAGCTCCACAGATAAAGTATTTTATCGAATAAGACCAAATAGTACAAGTTTTACAAAACAATAAAACTTGTATTATTGAGCAGAGACGATGCACAGCATCTGGTGAGAGAGATGCGTCTACTTCCGGTGTAGTTTTTTACCATTTTATACCTTAAATGACGTCATTTCCGCAATTATTTAATAGGAATTGATTTGACTTACTTCCGTTTGCCGCCATTTTAGTCACCTGGGGGCGAGCTTGCTCGGAGTTCTTCATAGAGAGCTCACCAGGAGGCCTTCTTGGGATGCTGTGCATCGTCTCTGCTCAATAATACAAGTTTTATTGTTTTGTAAAACTTGTACTATTATTCGGCATGTGACGATGCACAGCATCTGGTGAGAGACTTGTTTATTAGCTCCTGGTGACTACTTACCAATGGCGCTATGTGATGAAAGTTTTCGAGTTTCTGTAACAGAACTAGATTAGAACATGATTAATTTCAGGGTATTAACATGTTTTGTTCTAAATGCACAGTGAGAGCAGCACTAATATCACAAAGTAGGAGGGCTTGTACTTTTGTATATTTGAAATGAATAAACTGGAAAGCTACTGAACTGAATTCAGAAATTCTTTCCTCATTAAAATGCAGATTGAGTGTGTATTGATATAATTTGCCCGTATGGCAGTAAGATTCATGCGAGTCATCAACATAAGTTTATAATACAGGCGTACGATGTGATTGAAGAGTATCCAACATGCATGCTTTAGATCTGTTGATTGAAAGTTATTAATTAAATAATAATTATGTTATTTGGTGTATCGGTCGTAGATCAGTTAATAAAAGTGTCTGCCTTATAATATTGCTATTATTGTTCTGCCTACACCAGTATCTCATCAAATAATTTCATCTATGGCTAAATATCAACCCAAATTAAAGATGCCACAACGAAGTCAACAATGCCAGGAGAGGTTTTAAATCCAACAACCTTTATACTGTTTTTATCCATGTAGATTCCTAGTATTACTTGGTGTTGAAAAAAAAAAAATAATGTGTTATTATATTCCGCTGTTCGCCTCTGCTCGCCTGATTCCAGTAACTTACGCCACCGTAGCAAGGGCATACCTATGTTGTTTTTTGGGATTTGCTGTCATTTTTCCCAGTTGTTTGTATGATGCCGTAACGGTGCCGAACTTACTCGTAGGTCAAGGTTTATTAACTTAATCTTGAAATTATTCAGGTGAGACTATGTTTTGTCATGTCAGCAGCTGATCTAGATGGTAGGAGGAAAATATACATAAGCTAGTCTACGAGAAGCCTCGTAAAGGTCACATTTTAGATACCTACTGTTGGGTTTAAGGCCTTTATCAGGAAGTGAAATTGGTTAAGCTTTTATGCTTAGTAAGAAAATTAAAGTTATCTTTAATATAGTTTTAGATTAGTAATACCAGCCCCCCTAGACAAGTAGCACTTTTTGATCGAATCGAAAATTGGATACGTTATAACTTCATATAGAAGAAAGAAGGCTAGTCGACCATCCTTCGACTGGTTTGCGATTTTAAAGTGAATTTTGTCTAGACCCACAGGGCATAAAGGTAGTAGAAGAGTAGATAAACGATTTAGTCTAGCAAATAAATCTTGCTGTCGAGCTTCAAGAGGTAAGTATATAGCTACGACTGTTTTCCTTAGGCCATTAGTTTAACCACCAAGGCCAGGTTATTTTATAAGTTTTTAAAGTGGATTTTTGCCAGGTATGTTTTAGGAACGATACCTTATTACCCCCAACTCAACATACTAAAAAATTACATGTTACCTGATCCTGACGTGGAGGTCACCATGTGGTAAGAACATGGTGGAGATTCTGTATTTTGAGGGTCGGCCTCGAGCCCTGCTAAGAAAAGCCAGAAAGGTCACTTCGAGGTGCTAAGCAGGTACCTTTTGCTGTGGTGAGAAACGGGACAGCAAAGATTTAGCCTAGTTTACCACCATAGCCACCCTGGTTGAAGTCGTTGCAAAGGCTGCTGGTGAATCTCTGTGGGGTCTCTGGATATCCAGTTTCCCGAACTTTTGGAATATTTACCTTTGGATTTGAACCCAGGAGATGCCACTAAGTAGGTTGTTTTCCCCGTAAATCGACCTAGATCGTCAGATAAATTTGATTGAATCGACCTGGGAGATAATATTTTGCGCTGTCAGAGCTATTTTTACCCGACTGAACCGAAAGGAGGTGATGTTTTTCAAGTTGAAAAGTTAGAGAGACAGTTCCAATAGAGGCTCTGAATGTGCCCCTTCCTCCCTTAGTTTCGAGTATAGGCTATGCTTTGATTGTCCGATAGCAAAATTAGTGAACGCACATGAAATGAATGAAAGAATGAGAAATCCCCCATCGCTGATTATGATTTCTGATATTTTGTAGACATCCAGATGGTTGTTAAGAGATGCTGAGCTGGAGTCTTGTGTATTGGATCGGTTGTGTGGGGTCGAGTTGTGATGAGCCCTCACTGGATATCAAGCTTACCATTATAGGCACTTGTTGAGTCGTATAGATTTCGTATTTACCGACAAAATCCTTAGAGATGACGACTTGTTGAACCTGAGTTCACGTAATTGACAAGGTTTAAAGTGTTCCAGAAGATAAAATGTTACACACTAACCTTCCGTTCTAGTAGTTGCTGTCTCGTCTGGTTTGTCAAAGGTGACGAGGTTTAGTAAGTAGTTTGTGATTGTATTAATGTTTTTCGGTATGCAGTAAAGAACGAGAGATTGATAATTTTAGGGTACCTTGACAAGACATGCGGAGAGCCCGGCGGTGTCTCTGTGATCGGTATCTGCATCCAGATTTAGAATTTAGCATTCACTACTTCAGATCGGATCAATACTTACATAATTGTATCTACTGATTAGGACGTTTAATAGAATAGGTTGTTTGGTCTGTCCTTCTTGCGAAGGAATATTGTGAGGAGCAGGCTCATGCTGAGCGGTGCCTTATCTGGTAATTTCAGCATTTCGGTTTATTTGGTCAGCGTTAGACAGTCAATAGTGTTAAAACGCTGAATAAAGCACGGCGTTGAAGGGACAAGCACCGGCTTGGAGGTGAATGGCAGACGCATCCCTGGAACCATTGTCAGGTAACAGGTTGACCTCCGCAGTCTGATGACGCCTGCCACTGCCTAAGATACGCTCAAAGGCAGCCTCCGTAGAATTTGCTGAGTGGAAAGTCACTTGACTTTGCTATTCTTATTTGGTCAGCGCTAGACAGTCAAGAGTGTTGAGACGCTGAATAAAGCACGGCGTTGCAGGTGCAGGGGCAAGCACCGGCTTGGAGGTGAATGGCAGACGCATCCCTGGAACCATTGTCAGGTAACAGGTTGACCTCCGCAGTCTGATGACGCCTACCACTGCCTAAGATACGCTCAAAGGCAGCCTCCGTAGAATTTGCTGAGTGGAAAGTCATTTGACTTTGCTATTCTTATTTGGTCAGCGCTAGACAGTCAAGAGTGTTAAGACGCTGAATAAAGCACGGCGTTGCAGGGGCAAGCATCGGCTTGGAGGTGAATGGCAGACGCATCCCAGGAACCGTTGTCAGGTAAAAGGTTGACCTCCGCAGAATGATGACGCATGCCAATGCCCAAGATAGGTACGCTCAAAGGCAGCTTCCATAGAATTTGCTGAGTGGATGGTCATTTGACTTATTGGTCGTCAAGGGGACCTGAAGGGACTGATTTGGAATCCTTGGCTTTTTGTTTTATTAGTATTTGACGATTTGTAAGAACTAATTTAATCAGTCTAAGCAAATAAAGATATTATTATGTTTTGATTTTGCTTGAAGTGACCGGCTAGAGAACCAAGGTCGGATTATTTTTTAGATATCACCAGTACGAGCACAGGGTGATTTTGCCGAACAAAAATCCAGCACTGGGAGGGTGCTCCTCGCACAATGCTTATTAGGAATTTTAGCCAGGATACGCTCGTGACATGTTCAAATTCAAATTCAAAAACGTTTACTGCATGTCACATTACAATTTATATGTTGTTGCAAAATAGAAGTATACATGTTCGATGCACTTAGTACATTTTGTCATACTTATTAAGCTTCTTGATTTGCAAAAAACATTAGAATTTAATAATTCAAGCTGTAAGCTGGCTCAGTGTTGGGGGTGGCCACCCAGTCTACTAATAGTTGTAGTTTAAAGTGCTTTGTTGATGTGGTAAAGCATTTGTAGGTGCTTTATTTTATGAGCACAATGAGCCTTTTAAAATGGGTATTTATTAAGAAACTCGTACCAGAAAGAGTTATCGTTCGATTGTGGTGATGCTAACAACGTATTTTGTGCGATTGGGGCTGACGGGGCCGCCGTTAAAATTGTATAAGATGGTTGTGGGTACGTTATTCAATCTATTTATACAATATAGAGATTCGCGAGAATGCTCATTTGATCGAAAAGAGTGTTAAAGCTATCAGAATCCCACGTACCTCGTTTCATCCGTTTTGAATCTCGCCGGGGTCCGAGTTTCTCCGGTATCCGACGCTCTGGGTCCACCTACCTGCTCGTCGTCCGGAAGACACTCGTCCCCTTTGGCGCCAACCACCATCACGTACATGTCGTTCGCGGTCACATACGCGCGGTCAATTGCACTTTTTAATTTTAAACTTAGTATAAGAATGTTGAGAAATAAATTATTTCAGTGAAAATCTGAGCAGAGTTTCTGCTTACGATGTTGCTAGTTTGGAAGTTAAAGACGCTATGAAGAACTCCGAGCAAGCTCGCCCCCAGGTGACTAAAATGGCGGCAAACGGAAGTAAGTCAAATCAATTCCTATTAAATAATTGCGGAAATGACGTCATTTAAGGTATAAAATGGTAAAAAACTACACCGGAAGTAGACGCATCTCTCTCACCAGATGCTGTGCATCGTCACATGCCGAATAATGAATGATTATATTCAACATACTCAAAATAATGGTTAACCAGTCAAATGATAAATGCCTTAAAAATCATTTTAGTAAATACTCAAAGTCACTAAAGAAATGCATTAAATCTTCAAAAAAACTACTTTATACGAATGAAATGAATATGGCAAAAAATAAAACTAAACAAATGTGGAATATAATTAAAAGAATAACTGTTAAACGTAAAAACATTAGCGTTAATAACAATATCCAACTTGAAACACATGATAACTTATTGTTACAATGCCCCCACGACGTTGCCAACACCTTCAATAACTACTTCGCCTCAGTAGGACAACAACCTCCGTCTCAAAGCACAAACTGCCCCCCAGCCCCTCGCGGTCACCCTGTCGTATCACCTGCCACCAATTCCATGTTCCTACAACCTGTAACTGAAAAAGAAATCTTTAACATAATTCGAAAAATCCCTAACAAACGAAGCTGTGGAGTTGATAACATCCCCCCTACATTGCTGAAAGCATGTGCCCACGAACTGACCCCCCCGCTCACCATGCTCATTAACCAGTCATTTTCAGAGGGAATTTTCCCCACTAGGCTTAAAACGGCTATAGTTAAACCTATTCTTAAAAAAGGCGGTAAACCTAAAGACCCCGGCCAGTATAGACCGATTGCAATCCTCCCAGCATTATCTAAACCGTTCGAAAAAGCAATTGCAAACCGATTGTGCAGTTTCATGAATAAATATGACATCCTAGACGACAACCAATACGGATTCCGAGAGAATAGATCTACGACCTTAGCAATCTATCAGTTCATTCAGGAAATACTAAATTACATACGTGATAAAAGCTATGCAGTTGCAGTACTACTCGATATGACCAAAGCGTACGACAAGGTCTCCCACCCTATTCTACTAGAAAAACTACACGGTGTGGGCATCCGAGGATTGACCAACGATTGGCTACGATCTTACCTCAGTGACAGAAGACAGTGTGTACAGATCGATTTTTTTGATGATGTTACTAAGGAACAGAAGCATATTTACTCGAACTACCTCATCACAAATTGGTCTATACCACAAGGCAGCGTTCTAGGATGTATCCTCTTTTTAGCTTACATTAATGACCTCCCAAAAATCTGTAACTCATTGTGCCTACTATTTGACGACGACATCTCGCTTTTGTTTAAAGTCCCCAACAATGATACGGTACATACTGACTGTATCACAAAAACCTATGACACAATAAAAATTTGGCTTCAGGAACATAACTTACTAATAAATAATAAAAAGACTAAAATCATTCAATTTAAACCCCACCAAAAACAGCCAATAGACCTCAAAACAATAGTTAAACACCTAGACGTCGAAGAAGTAGATGAATGTAAACTCCTGGGATTAAATTTAGATACACACCTTAATTGGAAAAAACATATAGAAACCACTAAATCAAAAATATCACAATTCATATACGCGCTAAATCTCCTCAAAACAAACACAAATAAACAGTGTGCCCTGACCGCCTATTACGCCTATGCTTATGCCTGGCTTCGGTACGGAATCGTCATGTGGGGCCACACCGCCGAAGCTAAAGACCTATTTGTGGCCCAAAAGAAGTGCCTGCGAATAATTGTAAATATTAGCAGAAGGGAAAGCTGTAAACCACATTTTATCAAGGAACGGGTCCTAACTCTCCCGTCACTGTACATAATGGAAGCTGCACTATTCATAAAAAATAATAAACACCTGTTCCAAAACGACAAAAATATACGCCGCCGACACCAACTTGCACTCCCAGTCCCAAAGTTAGAAATGTACAGAAACGGTCCACAGTATCGCTGCATCCAAATTTATAATCAACTCCCTGAATACCTAAAAACTGAAACAAAAACAAATACATTCAAATTCAAATTGAGATCCCTATTATTTGACAAAAGTTACTACAGTGTTGACGATTACATGAGTGACCTAACCCTTAAAAAAATGAAAGAGAATGTGTCAATATCTTTAAGAAAGTAAAATGTAATATAGTGCAATATCCTACCTATAATACCTAATAAACAATATAATATATAGTATATAATTGTACAAAATAATATTATAATTTACATTAATATTAAGGAAAATTATTACCACTAAGCATTATTTTGTAATTGTTAATGTTAGATGTTAACTAAGTATTAAATGATTGTGACTTTGCTACACCCTCACAGGGTCAATGTATGAATGCATGTATATCTGTATGTGCTGAATATGTTAATGCAAATGAATAAATAAATAAATAAATAATATAATAAACTTATCAAAAAAATAAATTATGCTAAAACTAGCGCAGACCACCGATTTTTAGTTGGCCGATAGTTGGGCCCGATTTTAATTTGTTTATCAGCATTGTCTTCATTACTTCAAATTATTTAGGTTAAAAATAAACTTAATGCGTCACTCCCACAAAAAATATTGTTCAGAAGAATCAGACAATATTATTTTATGGGTTTTAAATAAAAAGTCTTATACATAATTTTCTAAAACTAGAATGTATTATCATTATATTAGTTTATAAACTTAGATAAAGCTTCATCCAATAACTTTTGATGGCAAATAGAAATTACAGATAATGAAAGTTATGTCTTGTCTAAAAACATTTCTATGTTATTTCAAAATCTGGATTATTGTGTTATTTTAACTTTCAGGTGTTTTACTCTCAGCACTTGTTTTTGAGGGCTCCTGTGATGTTGCCATTGATGCTTGGGTCTCCTCTGCTTTGCCTATTTTTTCGGCCATTTCTGCATATTTTGATTGCCTGTAGTCATATTTGGCTGCATCCAGTAAAACATTTTGGATCAGTTGTCGGTTATTTGACTGCCTGTTCACCAGCGAAGGATAAGGATTCCCTCTCAATTCAAGCACCACTTTATCATTGCATCGGCTGGGAAGTACTCTGGGAGCATTCAACATTCTTGTGAAAGCTGTGTTGCAGTTTTCAAATCGTGGAACCAAAACTTTAAATAGTTTATGAACAAGTTCTTTCTCAAGAAGCCAGAAATTCGCTACATCCATAGTTGGTTTATGACAGTCCCCATAGCGGATCGCCTCTGAAATAAGCTGCAAAACAGAAACAAAGTAAGAAGTCAATAAGTTGGTAAATACCCATGGAATTTTAATAATTATACAAGTAAGTAATACTGACCCTCTCGGCGTACTGGCGAGCTTCATCGCCTCTGTTATGATTTAATTCAATTCTTTCGTATTTGATTAAGCCAGTAACAGTTTTACGTAATTTATCTAGTCTACCTTCGGGGCCTTTCACGTTTTTTAAGTTGCGATGTCTAGTGGGAACCTTTATGCGCAGTTTAGACACCAATTTTGAAACATCTGCTTGGTTCATTTTGAATTTATCTGCGTCGCAACAGAATATTTATGAAATTACTGGTGGTTTATAGTACCTATTTCTTCAATTTCAATATTTTTGGAATCCTGTTTTGAGGTTAGGATTATTTTGTATGATTTTGACAGTTCGCCGACTGGCCGTAGCTTTTGACAGTGACATTCTTTTTTTTTTAATATAATTTACGCTCTAGAACGCTCATAGAAAGAACGCTAGTACGCGAATCAAGGGTTAATTTATTAATTAGTTTATACTATTTTAATTAAAATTAAATGTGCATTCTTCAACATATTAGGTGTATAGTTTAATTAAAAACTATAAATTATAAAAAAATCGAAGTAGGTATTTAAATAAATTTGTTTTCATATAAAATATAACTGTCAAACAAAATATAACCTTCAAATTTTATTTTGTCAACAAAATAGACAAAATATTGTAAATAAGCGAAAATAAAATAATTAAGCCGATTAAAAATATCATGTGATGTATTTATATTAATTAACAGTCTGGTTAATCTTAGGTTTCAAAGAAATGGCCTCATCTGGAGAAGGACCTCCTGAAGATGGAGTTTTCGACCTTCTCACTGAATTGTGCAGTAACACTGCATCCAAATATTGTTCCCACAACCGTATATCACAGAAACGGCTCACCAACAAGATGCGGACCCATGCTTATGAGATAATCCTGAAGAAAACTACGAAGGAAATACCTACCAGTGACAATGATCCAGTGGTTGATTTGTTATCGTTCTACTTAGTTTCTCATCAGAACGCAAAGAACGTTGCAGAGTATAAAAGATGCGTGGAGTTGAAAAAAGCTATAAGTACAATACGACGGCATGATTTTGGAGAAAATAAGGATAACATTGATAGTGTGCTTAAATTCCTGGTAGGATTGAGTAATTCTGTAAAGGAGGATTTGTCCCCAGAAATGTACAAGGTAATATTTTTCGTGTAATCTGTCTTATTGTACCAATATTTGAACACTTAGTATCTTGCCTACAACCTATGTTTTCTTTCAGAGTCCATTTTCATTTGGCCTATTCAATGAAATGCTACCGAAACCTCCTCGTGAAGTGTTTGGATCTCCACAGCCATATCCTTACTTCCCATCTCATGTGTTCGATTTGCCATACTCTCTGCGGCGCCAGGGAAGAATGCTGGACAGCCAGATTTCTCAAACTTACACCGAATACACTGTAGAAAGTTTCGATTCTAGAGCTTGTAAGTTTAATATAATTTTTAATAATTTACAAGATGCAGTAACTGCTTGTAAGTTAATTGATAAAAGTTAGCAAATGTGATTGGCCAAAATAAATGTACTTAGCTGCTTCATGATCTGTTTTTATTGACATGATCTTTTGACTTGATTTGAAATTATAAAAGTAATTACCAACTTAAAATTAAATATTAACACAATTATTTTTTCAATTATTTGTCAGGTGAGCATTACCAATGGCAATAGGCTAGTTTACCTAAAAAAATTTTTTTAGTCTGTCAATTTTAGTATAAAAAGCTATTGCACACGTATATTTTTAATTGTCAATCAAACAAATAATTAAAAAGTTATAGTGCGTTGAAGTTCCGCGCGACGTCACAAAGTGCTGCAATTTTACGCACTCACTGACGTCACGGGCCTTTTCTTTAGAACTTTGGTACGCTTTATCTCTTTACATTTTCATTAGTTTTAAAAAGTGAAAAATAGGTGTTGAGGAGTTTTTGATATAAGCTAACTGACGGACTAATTAAAACTTGCTTTTTTACGCAGGAAACATCCCTATTTGCCATGCTAGAGTTCTTTTTGTTGTTTTATTAGAAACCATAATATTCTAAATTAGAGTATTTTTTTCAATGTAATGTTTCAGTGCTAGCTGATACAGCATCTCAACAGAAGTCAGAAGTGAAGACATTCCTGAGCCCTATGTCTCTAGCATCCATGACTTCCACCCACTTGTCTCCTTATTCAGAAAGCTTGGTGAACTATACTCGGCTCACTGGCCCAAGAGACCTACAGATTCCCTCATCACCACATACTGAGGCCAATATAAAGGTTTGTAAGCTTTCTTGCTAAATATTCATCAAGTATGCAAAATTATAGCCTGATATGATAATGAGATGATGAATTTTTGGGCATTGAAATAAACTGGCAGAAATAGGAAACTGCCAGGGAATGCAGTTTCGATAAAGCCATGTCATGTTAGATATTATTAAGCCTTTTCTAATACTAGCTTTTGCCTGCGGATTCACCCGCGTGAAATTTAGTTTGTCACATATTGTCATAAATTATAGCCTATGTGTTATTCTGGGTTATAAACAATAATACTGTAAAGTTTCGTCAAAATCCGTTCAAACAACGAGTAACAAACATCTAGATATCCAGACATACAAACTTTCACATTTATAATATTAGTAGGATCTAACATGGCAGAGCATGTCAATCCTTGATTATGCAGTTTTTTTATCATCCATGTTTCAGGTGTCTTTCACAAGCACAAATGAGAAGCTGGACATGAAGGAGGTGTTCCGAGCGAAGACAGACGACGAGTCGCTCGACATCTGGGAGCTGGCGACACAAATAGACAAAGACGTGCCCAACGATATCTGGGAGATTGTTTGTAAGTGTTTTCTTTACTTTCTGTCTTCTTCTAGGAAGAGTTTGAAATATTACAAGATTACCTTTTGGAAAGGTTGCCAAAATGTTCAATATCAGTGTTCCAACCCTAAATCAGCTAAAGAAACAAATGTAATATTGCCATCATTATCATCATCATTTCAGCCACAGGATGGCCACTGCTGAATATACACCTCCCTCAATGATTTCCATTCCACATGGGCTAGATATAAAATTGCCATGCTTTCTCTTAGTTCACTTTTGACTCTTTCTTCAATCTTAGTATTTTTCATCTTTTTACAGCAAAGTTGCCCCCAATAACCGAACGACAGCTGATCGCGAGCTCGTCACGTGAACTAGGGCTGTGGAAACGGATATACGCAGACAAAATGGACTCCTTGAAGGTCGTGTCGGAAAGACAATTCATACGGCATATCATGTACCTCATCAGTGAGTATTTGACTTCTTACCATGTACAGTCGGCGTCAAATAGTTGGTGACACCCAAAGTAGCCAATAAGTTCGCATTACGTTTTTGTTACTGGCCACTTTAGGCTTTACGAACTATTTGGCGCTGACTGTATTAGCTCTAATAACAAATACATAATTATCTAGACCGCCAATAGGGATGTTGTTTCCTGGGTCAAAAAGCAAGAGTTTTAATTAGTCCGTCAGTTAACTTATCAAAAAATACTCTACACGTATTTTTCACTTTTTCAAACTAATGAAAATTTAAAGAGATAAAGCGCGCCAAAGTTCATAAGAAGAGGCCTGTGACGTCAATGCGTGCATAAAGGTGCCGCACGTTGTGACGTCGTGCGGAACTTCAACGCACCATAACTATGTAATTATTTGTTAGATTGACAAATAAAAATATATGTGTCCAATATTTTTTGATATTAAACATGACGGACTAAAAAATTTTTTTAGGAAACTAGCCTATTCGAGAGTCGTTAGTTCGATCCTCGTCCACCGCCGCATATGACTTCTCGCACATCTTATTTGTGCAGACTGACTAGTTTTAGCCAGTTTTCTCCCATTACAAATTAGACCTCTCTCTCGCGGAGGGCGTGGCCTTAGAAGGCGTGTCGAAGCCCCGCCTCCGTCGCTACAGTGCTGCGCTGGCGCTTTTATGCTGTCAGTCTTATTTCACGCGAGTTGTGAGATTTAAATAAAAAATTCTTTCAGTTGGCGTCGAAACTAGCTCATTTCCCTACAACGAGGAGACAGACGCTCTCTCTTTCGCAGAGGGCGTGGTTTTGGGAGATTTACGTCGCTACAGCGCTGTGCTAGCTTGGCCGGAATCATACCATACTTACACATATCTCAGTCTTTTTCCTCGCGATTGATTCTTGTAACATTTTGCATAATTACCTTCTAGTTGGCGTCGAAACTAGCTCATTTCCCTACAACGAGGAGACAGACGCCCTATCTCTGGCAGAGGGCGTGGTCTTAGAGGGCGTGTCGCGATCCCGCCTCTGTCGCTATAGCGCTGCGCTGGCGCTTTTATGCTGTCAGTCTTTTTTTACGACAGTTGTGAAATTTTAAATAAAAATTTCTTTCAGTTTTCGTCAAAACTAGCTCATTTCCCTACAACGAGGAGACAGACCCCCTCTCTCTCGCAGAAGGCGTGGTTTTGGAAGGCTTGCGTCACTACAGTGCAGCGCTGTGCTAGCTTGGGCGGAATCATACCATACTTACACATATCTCTGTCTTTTTCCTCGCGATTGATTCTTGTAACATTTTACATAATTACCTTCTAGTTGGCGTAGACAAAATACTTTCCAGTCGGCGTCGAAACTACAACGAGGAAACAGACGCCCTCTCTCTCGCAGTATTTTTTTTCTATGCGATTTATTGCTATGATTTGAAATAAAATATCTTGTCGTAGCTCGTTTCTTTATAACAAGGAGTCAGACGCCCCGTCACTCGCGAAACAGTGCCATAGTTTGGCCGCTAGCGTATTCTAATACACAAGGACACGTGTACATAAAATAAATACCGATCATAGTCGTTTCATATAGCAAAATATCTTCCAGTCGGTGTAGAGACCAGCTCATTCCCCTACAACGAGGAGACAGACGCTCTCTTTCTCGCGGAGGGTGTGGTCTTAGAGGGCGTGTCTAAGCCCCGCCTCCGTCGCTACAGCGCGGCGTTAGCACGCGCGGGCTCGTACTATAGATGCTCTTTCTTTTTCCACGCGATTTATTGCTATGATTTGAAATGAAATATCTTGTAGCAGGGTTAAAAATCAGCTCGTTTTATCAGGACAAGGAGTCAGACCCCCGTCACTCGCGGAGACAGTGCCATAGTTTAGCCGCTAGCGCATTATAATACGCTCATCTTATTTAGTTTCCTATTTAAATAAATAAGACAAAATATCTTCCAGTCGGCGTAGAGACTAGCTCATTTCCCTACAACGAGGAGACAGACGCCTCGCAGAAGGCGTGGTTTTGGAAGGCTTGCGTCACTACAGTGCAGCGCTGTGCTAGCTTGGGCGGAATCATACTATACTTACACATTATGTCTGTCTTTTTCCTCGCGATAAATTGCTGTAAGCTTTTACATTATTATCTTCTAGTTGGCGTCGAAACTAGCTCGTTTCCCTACAACGAGGAGACAGACCCCCTCTCTCTCGCAGAAGGCGTGGTTTTGGAAGGCTTGCGTCACTACAGAGCAGCGCTGTGCTAGCTTGGGCGGAATCATACTATACTTACACATTATCTCTCAGTCTTTTTCCTCGCGATTGATTCTTGTAACATTTTGCATAATTACCTTCTAGTTGGCGTCGAGACCAGCTCGTTTCCCTACAACGAGGAAACAGACGCCCTCTCTCTCTCAGAAGGCGTGGTCTTAGAGGGCGTGTCGCGGCCGCGCCTCTGTCGCTACAGCGCGGCGTTAGCACACGCGGGCTCGCACTATTGACGCTCTTTCTTTTTCCACGCGATTTATTGCTATGATTTGAAATAAAATATCTTGTAGTAGGGTTAGAAGTCAGCTCGTTCTCTCAGGACAAAGAGTCAGACCCCCGTCACTCGCGAAGACAGTGCTATAATTTAGCCGCTAGTCCATTATAATACGCTCATCTTATTTAGTTTCCTATTTAAATAATTAAGACAAAATATTTTCCAGTCGGCGTCGAAACTAGCTCGTTTCCCTACAACGAGGAGACAGACCCCCTCTCTCTCGCAGAAGGCGTGATTTATGGAAGGCTTGCGTCACTACAGTGCAGCGCTGTGCTAGCTTGGGCGGAATCATACTATACTTACACATTATGTCTGTCTTTTTCCTCGCGATAAATTGCTGTAAGCTTTTACATTATTATCTTCTAGTTGGCGTCGAAACTAGCTCGTTTCCCTACAACGAGGAGACAGACCCCCTCTCTCTCGCAGAAGGCGTGGTTTTGGAAGGCTTGCGTCACTACAGAGCAGCGCTGTGCTAGCTTGGGCGGAATCATACTATACTTACACATTATCTCTCAGTCTTTTTCCTCGCGATTGATTCTTGTAACATTTTGCATAATTACCTTCTAGTTGGCGTCGAGACCAGCTCGTTTCCCTACAACGAGGAAACAGACGCCCTCTCTCTCTCAGAAGGCGTGGTCTTAGAGGGCGTGTCGCGGCCGCGCCTCTGTCGCTACAGCGCGGCGTTAGCACACGCGGGCTCGCACTTTTGACGCTCTTTCTTTTTCCACGCGATTTATTGCTATGATTTGAAATAAAATATCTTGTAGTAGGGTTAGAAGTCAGCTCGTTCTCTCAGGACAAAGAGTCAGACCCCCGTCACTCGCGGAGATAGTGCCATAGTTTAGCCGCTAGCGCATTATAATACGCTCATCTTATTTAGTTTCCTATTTAAATAAATAAGACAAAATATCTTCCAGTCGGTGTAGAGACTAGCTCATTCCCCTACAACGAGGAGACAGACGCCCTAACTCTGGCAGAGGGCGTGGTTTTAGAGGGCGTGTCTAAGCCCCGCCTCCGTCGCTACAGCGCGGCGTTAGCACGCGCGGGCTCGGACTATACTTACACATTATCTCTCAGTCTTTTTCCTCGCGATAAATTGCTGTAAGATTTTACATAATTACCTTCTAGTTGGCGTCGAAACTAGCTCATTTCCCTACAACGAGGAGACAGACGCCCTATCTCTCGCAAAAGGCGTGGTCTTAGAGGGCGTGTCTAAGCCCCGCCTCCGTCGCTACAGCGCGGCGTTAGCACGCGCGTGCTCGGACTATACTTACATATTATATCTTGTCTTTTTCCTCGCGATTTATTCTTGTAAAGCCTGGTCCGTGAGCACGTAGAATTTTGTCCAATGACCCCAAGCTACCCATCCTTATCGCTCGCGCGTAATTATATTGCTGTCGCGACTGTGCGACCCGCGCCCGCAGTGAGTGTGCGAGAGCGACAGCAACAAATGGTGATAAGGATGGGTAGTTTGGGGTCACTGGACAAAATTCTACGTGCTCACGGACCAGGCTTTAACATTTTGCATAATTACCTTCTAGTTGGCGTCGAAACTAGCTCATTTCCCTACAACGAGGAGACAGACGCCCTATCTCTGGCAGAAGGCGTGGTCTTAGAAGGCGTGTCTAAGCCGCGCCTCCGTCGCTACAGCGCGGCGTTAGCACGAGCGGGCTCGTACTATAGACGCTCTTTTTTTCCATGCGATTTATTGCTATGATTGATTTGAGATAAAATATCTTGTCGTAGCTCGTTTCCTTGTAACAAGGAGTCAGACCCACGCCCCGTCACTCGCGAAACACATAGTTTGGCCGCTAGCGTATTATAATACACAGGGAAACGTGTACATAAAATAAAAACCGATCATAGTCGTTTCATATAGCAAAATATCTTCCAGTCGGTGTAGAGACCAGCTCCTTCCCCTACAACGAGGAGACAGACGCTCTCTCTTTGGCAGAGGGCGTGGTATTAGACGGCGTGTCGCGATCCCGCCTCCGTCGCTACAGCGCTCCGCTGGCGCTTTTATGCTGTCAGTCTTTTTACGACAGTTGTGAGGTTTTAAATAAAAAAATCTTTCAGTTGGCGTCGAAACTAGCTCATTTCCCTACAACGAGGAAACAGATGCCCTCTCTCTCGCAGAAGGCGTGGTTTTGGAAGGCTTGCGTCACTACAGTGCAGCGCTGTGCTAGCTTGGGCGGAATCATACTATACTTACACATTATCTCTCAGTCTTTTTCCTCGCGATTGATTCTTGTAACATTTTACATAATTACCTTCTAGTTGGCGTCGAAACCAGCTCGTTTCCCTACAACGAGGAGACAGACGCCCTATCTCTGGCAGAGGGCGTGGTCTTAGAGGGCGTGTCTAAGCCACGCCTCCGTCGCTACAGCAGCGCGGCGTTAGCACGCGCGGGCTCGTACTATAGACGCTCTTTCTTTTTTCACGCGATTTATTGCTATGATTTGAAATAAAATATCTTGTAGTAGGGTTAGAAGTCAGCTCGTTTTCTCAAGACAAAGAGTCAGACCCCCGTCACTCGCGAAGACAGTGCCATAGTTTAGCCGCTAGCGCATTATAATACGCTCATCTTATTTAGTTTCCTATTTAAATAAATAAGACAAAATACTTTCCAGTCGCGATTTATTGCTATGATTTGAGATAAAATATCTTGTCGTAGCTCGTTTCCTTGTAACAAGGAGTCAGACGCCCCGTCACTCGCCAAACAGTGCCATAGTTTGGCCGCTAGCGTATTCTAATACAAAGGGAAACGTGTACATAAAATAAATACCGATCATAGTCGTTTCATATAGCAAAATATCTTCCAGTTGGCGTTGAGACCAGCTCGTTCCCCTACAACGAGGAGACAGACGCCCTATCTCTGGCAGAGGGCGTGGTCTTAGAGGGCGTGTCTAAGCCCCGCCTCCGTCGCTACAGCGCGGCGTTAGCACGCGCGGGCTCGTACTATAGACACTATTTTTTTTCCACGCGATTTATTGCTATGATTTGAAATAAAATATCTTGTAGCAGGGTTAGAAGTCAGCTCGTTTTCTCAGGACAAAGAGTCAGACCCCCGTCACTCGCGGAGACAGTGCCATAGTTTAGCCGCTAGCGCATTATAATACGCTCATCTTATTTAGTTTCCTTCCTATTTAAATAAATAAGACAAAATACTTTCCAGTCGGCGTCGAGACCAGCTCGTTTCCCTACAAAGAGGAAACAGACGCCCTCTCTCTCGCAGTCTTTTTTCCATGCGATTTATTGCTATGATTTGAGATAAAATATCTTGTCGTAGCTCGTTTCCTTGTAACAAGGAGTCAGACCCCCGTCACTCGCGGAGACAGTTTTATAGTTTAGCCGCTAGCGTATTATAATACACAGGGAAATGTGTACATAAATAAATACCGATCATAGTCGCCGTCTCGTCGCCAGTCGGCGTCGAAACTAGCTTATTTCCCTACAACGAGGAAACCGACGCCCTCTCTCTCGCAGAGGGCGTGGTTTTGGAAGGCTTGCGTCGCTAGCTTAGGCGGAATCATAATATACTTACACATTATCTCAGTCTTTTTCCTCGCGATAGATTGCTGTAAGATTTTACATTATTATCTTATAGTTGGCGTCGAAAATAGCTCGTTTCCCTACAACGAGGAGACAGACGCCCTATCTCTGGCAGAAGGCGTGGTCTTAGAGGGCGTGTCTAAGCCCCGCCTCCGTCGCTACAGCGCGGCGTTAGCACATGCGGGCTCGCACTATACTTACACATTATCTCTCAGTCTTTTTCCTCGCGATTGATTCTTGTAACATTTTGCATAATTACCTTCTAGTTGGCGTCGAAACCAGCTCATTTCCCTACAACGAAGAAACAGACGCTCTCTCTCTGGCAGAAGGCGTGGTTTTAGAGGGCGTGTCGCGGCCCCGCCTCCGTCGCTATAGCGCTGCGCTGGCGCTTTTATGCTGTCAGTCTTTGTTTACGACAGTTGTGAAATTTTAAATAAAAATTTCTTTCAGTTGGCGTCGAAACTAGCTCATTTCTCTACAATGAGGAAACAGACGCTCTCTCTTTCGCAGAGGGCGTGGTTTTAGAAGGCGTGTCTCGACCGCGCCTCCGTCGCTACAGCGCGGCGTTAGCACGCGCGGGCTCGCACTACAGACGCTGAGAGCGTTCTTTCTGTTTCCTCGCGATTGATTTGCTTTGAAATTTAAAATAAGATCTTGTCAGGGTAGACGCTAGCAAGCTAGCTAGTCGGCGCGGCGTCGAGACCAGCTCCTTACCATACGACGAGGAAACAGACGCTCGCTCTCTCGCAGAGGGCGTGGTCTTAGAAGGCGTGTCGCGGCCTACGTAGCGTGTAGACGCTACAGCGCTGCGCTGGGCTCATACATATTATCTAAGCTCTCAGTCTATTATGTGATTGATTTTATGTGAGATTTGATTTGATTCCGTATAACAAAGAGTCAGACGCCCCGTCCCTCGCGGAGATAGTGCCTTAAATAAAGGAATTTACGTATTAATCTATAATATAGCCGCTGTATAAAATACCGTGTATTATAAATATACACTTGGGAAGTGTTTAGATAAATATTTAGTTTATTATATTAATAAATGAGGCGAAATATCTTCCAGTCGGCGTTGAGACCAGCTCATTTCCCTACAACGAGCAAACAGACGCCCTATCTCTGGCAGAGGGCGTGGTCTTAGAAGGCGTGTCGCGGCCCCGCCTCTGTCGCTATAGCACTGCGCTGGCGCTTTTATGCTGTCAGTCTTATTTCACGCGAGTTGTGAGATTTGAAATAAAATTCCTTCCAGTTGGCGTCGAAACTAGCTCATTTCCCTACAACGAGGAAACAGACGCCCTCTCTCTCTCAGAAGGCGTGGTCTTAGAGGGCGTGTCTAAGCCCCGCCTCCGTCGCTACAGCGCGGCGTTAGCACGTGCGGGCTCGCACTACCGGCGGTTGTATCGGTTTGCTTTCAACCACTCGCTGGGCGACGGAATGCACAGTCGGGGACTGGTTTATGAGGTAAGTTCCCAACCCACACTATCTATATACAGGGTGTTACTTTGCATTCTTGCCATATTTACAGAGGTTACTATATTACTGATACTGAACACAAATCCGTAAAAAAATAATGCACGAAAATTTTGTTTTTTAATCTTGAGTATTTTATTTTATCGACAATCTGTTAAACACACCACTAATTATCGTAACGCATGCACATCACTTGTTGGCGATGGCGATGGAGACTTTTTTACTTTTTATTGTATTTTTAAATATCTATTGCAATCTATTGTCTTTAAAATGTCTTTTTGACACTTGTAAAAAACTGAGAAATCCATCAATCACAAATCACGTTATAAATAATACAAAAATGTCTGAAGCGTATTCAAACAACGAATAATTTAATCAAAATGGTGCTTGGAGTGTCTGCAAGACGTCTTAGACGAAATGCTTGATGACGTGCCCTTAGCGTTACACCAAATGCTCTACTACCAGCAGGATGGTGCTCCCCCCACAATAAGGACGTCAAGTGCGCTTATAATACGTTTGGTGAACAGTGGATTGGACGAGGGGTCCAGTAGCTTGGCCACCACGATCCTCGGACCTGACCCCAATGGATTTTTGGAGTGACTTGAAATGACTAGTATGCGCAGAAGAGATAAACAGTGAAAGGAGAGATGAAAGGATTGTTTTAGTGAAACTGTGAGACAAAAAGTTTATGTGTTGCGAAAACTAAAGCGAAAAATCTACGCTTCGCCGTAGACTGTGCCTTCATCAGATGATCAGAACGGAGGACACTTTGAACACTTGCTTCGCAGTACGTAAACTTTGTAAGTAGGAACTTATAAATAAATAGTTAATTATTGTGAATAAGGTGATTTCATTTCATACTTAATTTATTAATTTGTAAAAATAGGGTACAATGTTATAAATTAATTAAAACCCTAATAATTATTAGGTACGTACTTTTGACGGTCCTAAGCCCGTAAAGTAGAAAGGAAAATCTAAAATCAACTGAAGAGTATTTTAAAATAATTATTATGACTGGATAAAAAGGCTGGTACCCAGAGCCATAAATCAACAGATTATTAAGAACTAGGCCACGCCCACTAGGTTTATTCCACTTGCACCTGTAGAACGTGCGAGACAAAATTGGTTTATTCCAATTTGTACTGAAAAACCAAATTTACTAAAATCTTAGTGTACTTTCTTTATGGGAGTCTCTTGTTTATCTTAAATAATAGGTATTGTTCCCTACTTTTATCTCTGTGAATATGGCAAGAATGCAAAGTAACACGGTGTATATAAAAGAAAGTCGTGTTAGTTACTCCACTTATAACTCAAGAACGGCTGAACCGATTTAGCTGAAAATTGTCAGGGAGGTAGTTTAGAGCCAGGAGAAGGACATAGGATACTTTTTATCCCGTTCGAAATTAAAAAAAAAGTCTGCTTATTTATTGCCATTAAGGCGGAACAAAGTTCGCCGGGTCAGCTAGTAAAAAAATATTCCTGAATTGCATTCTTCCTTGAATTTTATGTTCGTTTTTATCTTCTTGGTTTGTAAATTACCCTCAATCAAAGGGTTAATTCGTCGCTTACCTCTCTAACTGATGTATCTGAAATTTTTTTCGAAACTGAGTTATCTACACCATCTTAATCAATTTTGCAAAACGAATCGATCTGTCTTATCCCCTGAGCATTTTGCTCAATGTCAGTTACGGCAGTTAGAGAGGCAAGTGATTAATTGTGAGACCCGGTTTCTACCTAGGCAGAGCGGAGCAGAGAAGTGTTTTGAATAACCAATCAGATTTCATTATTTCCACTTCTCTTCTGTGCTCCGCACAGCTCCGCTCTTCTCACACATCTCGAATCGTGAGAGCCAAGGAAGATCTTAATAATGTACAGTCGCGGAATGAAAAGGTTCGTCAGTTTTCAAATTGATTCCTTCAACGAATCGCGAGCACATATTACCTTTTGAAACTATGTTACAGAATAATCTCGAGTTAGACAAAATAATCTTTAACTGTTAGTCAGTAAAGTTCAAAATTATTCAGATTAAAGTTGTTTGACATTTATCTTGTCAAGAAGATTATTATGATTGAACTAAAACCTTCTTGTTGGTTCAACCTGCCATTATTATTTCTATTAAATAAAAAAAAATACATTTTGTAACATATTGCACTGATGGGACAGAAAAATAAGCAAAACCTTCTTCGTTAGCAAACGTCACATTTATTTAAATGTTAGCAGCACTGTTTCTTGCACTGTTATGTTGGCAGGTTTGACTCTTACAGTACCTAGTGCAAGCGAAAACCGACACTAAGGTGACGAACCTTTTCATTCCGCGACTGTACATGCGGTTACAATAAAATTATGTATAAATGGAAATGAATGTCCCTTAACTAAACAAACTATCATCTTCGACTAGGCTGCCAGGGAAGTCATCAGACGGTACCTTCTCCAATACCGTCTATCAGCTACTGAGATATACGAAGAGTGTTGCAAGAGCAGCGCCGAAGACATCAACTGCATGCCCACGCTGCTGCAGATAGCTTACCACATGGAGCCATTGGTTGCTGAGATAGAAACCGTCGCTTCCATCTACAGGGTGGCGGAACCTGGTAAGTTAGGAACATTCTAGCAACTACGTACTAAAGCCTGGTCCGTGAGCACGTAGAATTTTGTCCAATGACCCCAAGCTACCCATCCTTATCACTCGCGCGTAATTATATTGCTGTCGCGACTGTGCGACGGGCGCCCGCAGTGAATGCGAGCCAGACCAGGCTTTAGTACCATTTACTAGGCAGAGACTAGGAGTAAAGCTTCAACCACACCAACGCGTGCAGATCGCCATCGCGGTGTGATCAAAGGCCAATGACAGGTCGCGCGACTTATGACAGTTCACGCGACCTGTCATTGGCCTTTGCGCCGGCGATGGCGATCTGCACGCTTTGGTGTGGTTGAAGCTTAAGTGGTGATGGGAGTATCAACTGTATGACTACATACGAAGAATGTCGCAAGAGCAGTTCGGAAGACATCAACTGCATGCCCACGCTGCTGCAGATAGCTTACCACATGGAGCCGCTGCTTGCCGAGATAGAGACCGTCGCTTCCATCTACAGGATGGCGGAACCTGGTGAGTCCAAGGAACATTCTAGAATAAGTTATTCGAATCTGTGACTTATGGCATTCTCTATTCTTTCTTCAAGCAACATCTGTCCCCTCGCCAGCATGGGTTCATCGAGAAAAGATCGACAGTGAGTAATCTTTTAGAATACAAGAACTATCTCTGCTCGGCCTTTGCTCGGGGACTCCATTTACACGGACTTCTCTAAGGCATTTGACAAGGTAAATCACTTCATACTTTGTCGGAAGCTCAAGGGTTATGGTGTCCACGGCAGTCTACTGCGCTGGCTAGAATCGTATCTGGATAATAGGAGTCAAATAGTAAGTGTACATGGGCATCTTTCATCGCCGACAGCGATCACCTCCGGTGTTCCGCAAGGCTCGCATCTGGGACCGTTGCTATTCTCGATTTTCATCAATGACCTGGCTGAACAACTAACGGTTCCCTGCTTGCTCTACGCTGATGATCTCAAAATTTTCTTAGAAATTAATGATCTTGGAAACTGTTCTGAACTGCAGAGGAACTTGTCATTGGTGGCCAAGTGGTGTTCTGATAACCATATGTTCTTAAATACCAACAATTACCTTGTTATATCTTTTGGTACTTCTAAAAATAAAACATATTATGATTATTCTCTACACGGATTTGTATTAAGACGCGAATCCGTTGTCAGAGACCTGGGGGTGTACTTTGACGAGGGTCTTTCATTTCGTTGTCATTACGACCATATTGTCTCCAAATGTACTCAACTCCTTGGCGTTGTCACACGTTCTACAAGGGACTTCAAGAACCAATCTACCCTTATATGCCTATACTACTCACTGATCAGAAGCATCTTGGAGTATGGTTGTGTAATCTGGTCGCCATTCTATAATGTTCACTCGGACCGAATTGAGGGTGTCCAAAGAAAGTTTCTGAATATTCTTTGCTTCAGATTGGGTTTGGGTCGCGAATATAGGTCATACAGGGCAAGGCTACAGCGCTTCAAAATGACGTCTCTGGCCTCCAGACGTGAATGTCTTGAACTGGTCTGTCTGCACAAGATTTTGCACTCTGAACTTGATTCACCAAATCTTCTTTCCCTTCTTAATTTTAACATTCATTACAAATCCCGAAACCCTATCAAAAAATTATTTTCGCTCCAAGTCTACAAAAACAATACCTCTTTTTACAACCCTATAAGGGGCCATCCATAAAGTACGTCACACGAATTTCATGATTTTTTGACCCCCCCTCCGTCCTTGTCACAGGTGGTCACATTTCTGAGACCCCCCCCTCCCTAGTGTGACGTCACATGTTTTGCAATTTCACATCGAAAAATTATTAAATTAACAGCAGTTCGGAAATTAGTTTTATTTCCATTTAAATTAAGTACATTTTTTATGAAATCAACATTATATCAAATATTTAAAACAATTGAAATGTGATGTCACGAAACTTAGGACCCCTCCCACCCCTTGTCACACCATGTCACACTTTGTCAACCCCCTCCCCCCCTCTTTACGTGTGACGTACTTTATGGATGACCCCTAACCAGAATGTGCAGACTTTATAATGACACTGTCACTGAACACTCTTCTTTGGACATATTATGTTCTAAGCTGTCCAAATTCAGGAGAGATATCCTGAATATAAAGTCAAGTTGTCCTTTGTAAACTTTAATAACACTTATTAACATTAAATACTAAGCATAAAATAAGTTAAACTAACACTACTTATAGCCCGACCAGGAACATAAAAACCCTCGCCATGTTGCGGAAAACTAATGGTACTAATTTCTTTTAATGGCAACAGTAACTGAAAACTTCATTGACATGTCACCTTGCATGTCAGTCTATTGCTGTCAAAGTGTAAACAAACTTTATTTTAAATGTGCGCAATTGATTTTGTGAATTAAATTGCTAAAATCTTTTTATAGTCGTAAAAGAAAAGTGGTTCACAATGTGTTAAAGTATTTGTCGAAGAGAAATACTAAGGGTTCGGACAATATTTTCATTGAATAATGTTTCCGACAAAGGTTGTCAAATTGACTGACATGTTTATCGCATAGTACAGTCCACTATGAAAATTAGCTGTGGTTTGTTTCAACTACCTATTTTAAAAATGTTTGTCACTTCTAAGTGTTGAATTTTATGGAATTGGGAAAGAAGTACCGAGTTTGAAGCGTTCATGAGCAAACATTGCAGTTGAATATTCAAGTTCTGAATTTGATTATTGATGAATAATAAAATAAATCCTACTAGCTCGATTGATGGTTTCATTTAATTTATTTAAACCAGGTTACCTATAATAATATTTTTTCGTTAATTTATGAAAATATCAAATTAGCCCGTACTAATCCTGAATCCTGATACATAAAGTTAGCCTATTAATTTAACACAGGTACGACTGTACTCAGTGTTGCACTATCAAATGCAATTGACGCGCCTCTATGCCAGGGTTTTTATATTCCTGGTCAGGCTATACCCTCTTTATTTCATCATTTTCAATTCATTCTGTGCACACATCATGTTTAAGAGTTGCGGTTTAGATTAATCTATGGAATATTATCTGTGCCTGAATATGACTGTAACTTGTTTTGTGAGCCTTAAATAAATAAATAAATAAATAAATTAAGGATTTTGTACCAGACAAAAGTTGGTGGACATAGAAGATTAAATTGTATGCCTACACTGTTGTATTATATTCAAAGCCCCTTTGAAAGTCCTGGTTTCAAAGACTGTATGCCAACGCTGCTGCAAATAGCATATCACATGGAGCCGCTGGGTGCCGAGATAGAGGCCTATGGTAGAATCAATAGTATGTCGACGCTGTATTTAGCGCACCTCGGAACCCCACTCTTGGTTCCTGAAAATTGAGATTGTCACCACCCATCTACAAGAGGGCGGATCCTGGTAAGTGAAAGGAACATTCTAGCAACTACAGGACTGTACCAGCCAGTGAGCCAGTGACATAAAGTAGGTGACGATCGAAGTATCAACTGTATGACTACATACGAGGAATGTTGCAAGAGCAGTTCGGAAGACATCAACTGCATGCCCACGCTGCTGCAGATAGCTTACCACATGGAGCCGCTGGTGGCCGAGATAGAGACCGTCGCTTCCATCTACAGGATGGCGGAACCTGGTGAGTGAGGAACATTCTAGCAACTACGTACTAAAGCCTGGTCCGTGAGCACGTAGAATTTTGTCCAATGACCCCAAGCTACCCATCCTTATCACTCGCGCGTAATTATATTGCTGTCGCGACTGTGCGACGGGCGCCCGCAGTGATTGCGAACCAGACCAGGCTTTAGTACCATTTACTAGGCAGAGACTAGGAGTAAAGCTTCAACCACACCAACGCGTGCAGATCGCCATCGCGGTGTGATCAAAGACGAATGACAGGTCGCGCGACTTATGACAGGTCGCGCGACTTATGACAGGTCGCGCGACTTATGACAGGTCGCGCGACTTATGACAGGTCGCGCGACTTATGACAGGTCGCGCGACTTATGACAGGTCGCGCGACTTATGACAGGTCGCGCGACTTACGACAGGTCGCGCGACTTATGACAGTTCACGCGACCTGTCATTGGCCTTTGCGCCGGCGATGGCGATCTGCACGCTTTGGTGTGGTTGAAGCTTAAGTGGTGATGGGAGTATCAACTGTATGACTAAATACGAAGAGTGTTGCAAGAGCAGCGCCGAAGACATCAACTGTATGCCAACGCTGCTGCAGATAGCTTACCACATGGAGCCGCTGGTAATCGCAGGACTGAGGACCATTCGTAACTTGGTTCAAACTTGGAGTGAAAGTGTGGTTGTATTCCCCAGTCGATGAAGCACATGATATCGTGGCTTGCGTGCCCAAACAACTGCACGCAAGAAGATTCAAATTCAGATAGTTTATTTAATACATAGGCCCTTTCCAGGGCACTTATACACGTCCCAAATATACCTCTTGTAGCAGAGTTTTGGGCTGACACAGTGTGAGTTTGTTGTCGACACGACAAGAAGAGGAAGGTTCGTAACAGCATTATTCTCTTGCAGACAGCAAGCCGTCGATGCCGCACGGCGCGGAGCTCATGTCGTACCTATTCAACGAGATCTCGCTCGTCACGCACAAGAAATCCGCGCTCACCATGTATACTGCACTGTATTCCATCTGCAAGGTTTACTTCAAGTAAGTGGCTGTGTTGCATTTGGCTATGTTTTAAAATAGAGTAAAACCGGGTCTCGGCGGGCCGCCACCAACCGGCTATTGTGGAAATCATTGGGGGAGGCCTATGTTCAGCAGTGGGCGTCCTATGGCTGAAATGATTATAATGATGATGATGAAAGCCGGGTCTCCAGCGCATGTTTTGTCCTACACAATCAACAAAAACATCTCAATATTCAAAAAATTGCCAAAAAAAATGTTGACATGTTTTTGTTGATTGTGTAGGACAAAACATGAGCTGGAGATCCGGTTAAATGTCTACTGTAGATAAGTAATGGAAATCAATTTTCATTGTATTTTCCCTCTTGTTACTTTGTCTTTTTTATTTAATGCAACGGATTACAAATTGCAATCATTGAAACGTTCATGATGATAACCACAATGCAAGTATAGTTTGGAACTAAAGATGTGCTGAATCCTTAAGGGATTATTCATACACAGTTCCATCCCAGAAAGAGTGTGCTCACATTGGAAAGTTCATATTACCTACTAGAAAAAAGTTTTCGGGAACACATTAGGTATTCGGCTACATGAATTACATTTCTGCAGGTTCATAGAGCGCTTCATATTCGAAGGCGAACTCGACGACAGCCAGCACGAGTTCTTCATTCGCAAGGACGCGGCGTACGTCGGCGCGCGCTCCAAGCGATACTGGGACAAGGGCTACCACCTGGCTCCCGGCGCCGTGCCCGGCTTCCTTCGGCCGCTGGCGCGCTTCATCCTGCTGTGCGGCAAGTCGCTGCGCCTGCTCAAGCTGTGCAGCCCTGGCGTGAGTACCGTCCCCAGGGCTACCGGGACAGGGCTGCCACCTGGCTCCCGGCGCCGTGCCCGCCTTCCTGCGGCCGCTGGCGCGCTTCATCCTGCTGTGCGGCAAGTCGCTGCGCCTGCTCAAGCTGTGCAGCCCTGGCGTGAGTACCGTCCCCAGGGCTATCGGGACAGGGCTGCCACCTGATGTTGCTAATGGGACAAGCTGTGCAGTCCTAGTATAAAATTCCAGTAGGAACTTACAGCATAGTAGCTACCAATTCGTGCGCAAGACGTCTTGCTAAACGTGACGTGAGTAATAAGGATGGTCACCCTTATTGCTTTACCCCCTTTAGTGCTACAGTCTCCTCCGCCCGCATCGAGTGCTGGCGCTTATTCGAGGAGCTGACACGGCACCAGCAACTTATAATGACACCTCTTAGCTTATCTGTCTATATTTTATGTCAGACAGTAAAGAGGGTCTCTTCCTTCTACAGGACCCACTAGTGCTACTGGTCTCCTCAAACCACCACCCTCGCATCGAATGCTACCGCTTGTTCAAAGACGTAGCTCGACAGCAGACATCTAGCAAGACGTCTTGCGCTTGCATATCATAAGGTCGTACTAAGCCTGATGTCTTGTCAATCGTGACGGTGACCTTTCTTATTCCTTCTTCAGGATCCGCTAGTGCTACTTGTTTTAAGACCACCCTCGCATCGAATACTGCCTTTCATTCGAAGAGTTAGCTCGGCAGCAGAAACTCTTACAAATGTACCGCACTCGCTGTCTATTAGTGCGCGGACATCTTTCTACGCATTTCATCTTCTTAATTCTTCACGACTGATTATGACGATTCTTCATATTTCTTCACCAGGACCCCCTAGTGCTACTAGTGTCTTCCGACCACCCTCGCATCGAGTGCTGTCGTTCATTCGAAGAGTTAGCTCGACAGCAAGAACTCTTACGAGTGTACCGCACTCGATGCCTATTCGTGAGGGAGCCGGCGTCGCTGAGACAACTCCTGCTCAATAGAGAGGCCGAGAGGAAGGCATTTGCTGAGATGGCTACTTTGAAGCAAGCTGAGACCATGGAGAAGATTATTGGTGAGTTGCTAAAGTACAGAAACAGCAATAATTACTGAGATCTTCTCATTTACAATAGACATGTTGACACCACAGTCAATTGACGTACCTACTTTTTAAAACTGTCAAAACGAAACTCTCCCATAGATTTTGTATGGCACTACAAGCAAGTGACGTCACTATTTTGTCAACCCAATTAAACTGCTTTTTTTCAATTACAATTCGAACAAAAATCGAAATTTATAGGTAATTTAAAGTAAATTAGGTTTTTAAGACCAGTATGAAGAGTCTTTTTAAAACAGTTGTGGTTTCGAATTATTGGGGTATGGTGTCAAACTTTTACTGAGACATGTTTTCTGGAGAATCAACCAGAAAACACGTCATTATCATTGTGCTTGAAAAAGGTGAGTACACCTTTTTCAAGCAATAGAAAATAAAAATGAATAATAAATAAAAGTGAGTAGTAATTCATTCAAACTTTATGCGTGCGCGGATAACGCACGCAGTTCAATATATCTGTATCAGTCGCGTTTATCTGTAAGAGCACACTAACGCTTTTTGAGCGTTAGCGTTAAGTATCAAATTATCATGGAATGTGGCATTTTGAAAAGTTCTAATTGCTAAAAATAAATGGTTTTAAGTATGCACTTCGTTTTCCAGCATATCCTAGCTGCATCCAGTACTTAGAAGTCACAAACACATTCCAATTTCTTTTCCAGCCGAACGCAAACGTCTCGCCCAACTCATAATAGCTGAAAAGCAGCACTCCCTACGAGTGCTTGAAGCAGCTATGGCCGAAGCAAAGGCGGCCAAGCTGAAGGCCAAGCAACGTGAGAGGCGCCGCTACCAGTTGGAACTTGAGGCTGAAAAAGCTACGGAGGAGGTCGACTCCAAACTGAGGGACGATGAGAGGTAAATAGACGAGAGGCGAGAGCTACAATGAGGGCTATCGTTTTAGCGCTCACCAGTAAGCGCCACTGTAGAGTAAGGTCCTGTCACTTGCTAGTAGCGAAGACAGTGGCACCAACTGGTGAGCGCGAAAGTGGTAGGAGAACTATCGCAATTGCACTCATCAAGATGGCGCCACTGTAGAGTAAGGTCCTGTCAATCGCCAGGGGTGCCAACTGTTAAGTATAAAAACGATAGCCCTCATTAACTGCGCACTTGGCAGCCGTGAGGCAGAGTACTCACCTGCAATAGCACGTAACGTATCCAACCTTCAAGTGAGTACGGCCAGAGTAAATACAAATGAGTAGGTCATCTTCATAGGAACGCACGGGCGCGGTTTGTATGTGAGCGCGCCAACACGTATGCGGCGCGCTCACATACAAACCGCGCTCGGTGCGTTTTTATGAAGATGACCTACTCATTTGTATTTACTCTGGTACGGCTCGTCCACGGTCATCGCGTATCTGGCTGCGAGCTCCTGGATCCTACTGCGAGCCGCCTTTGTGCTCGCAGTGATACCGCCAGTCGGCAGGTCGCTGCGATCTCCCTGCGAACCACGCGCGAGCAGCTCGCAGCGGGCTCGTGCCTATGTACTCACTTGATACAGTATCTGATACATCAAGGAAATAATTAACTTTTTAAAAAAATAAAACCGACTTCAAATGCGTGAACACAAAAAAAAACTAAAAATTGAAAATATTGCGTATAAAAAAGTTCATCCCCAATTTTCCACCCTTGGGGGTGAAATATTTTCTTCAAATTCGCATGAAACCACCCTTTTGATAATACCTATTCAACAAAAAAATAATCGTTCAAATTGATTTATAATCGGCGGAGATATTGCGTATAAAAAAGTTCATCCCCAATTTTCCACCCTTGGGGGTTGTTTTTTCTATTATTAAATTTAAATGGGACCACCCTTGAGGTATTACCTATACGCAGAAAAAAGATTTGTTCAAATCGGTTCATAATTGGCGGAGTTATCGCGTAACAAACATAGAAAAAAAAAAAAACATACGGGTCGAATTGAGAACCTCCTCCTTTTTTTGAAGTCGGTTGAAAAAGGAAAAATTTCCGTGCTTTTAAGCGATTATTATTGGCAGGTAGTTGCTAATTGCTCATAAGATAGGCCCCCTTAATTGATATTTATTGTCCGTGGTGCATAATCTTTTCTTAAAGGTTTTATACCTTTGTTTGTCACCTGTCATCCGCTTTGCAATGGAGGGAAGTCGAACCTTAATTTCGAACTCCTCCTATGTTCTTCTGATTAATTTCGTTGCGGGTCCAATGACAGTTTAACTTTCCCTCGGGACAAACTTGACCTTCATTGGTTGGGTTTTTGTGGCGGTTAGGGCATGCATTATTCGTTCGATATTGGTATTCGAATATTTCGAATACTAAAATTTATGGTATTCGAATACTTCGGATAAAACGATTTTTTCGAATACTGCTATTTTCAAAATAATGTAAATTAAAAGAAACACTTTTTTGTCTATAATCATTTTAATAAGGATCAATTTGCTTAATACAATCATCTAACTTCAATAACTACTTGAAAAAAAAACGCTGCTATCGAAGGTATTTGAAAAAATACTGTTCAAACGAATGAAGCCCCAGATCGGTGATCTGATACCTGAACACCAATTTGGTTTCCGGGAAAGACACTCCACAACTGAACAGGTCTACAGAACCACAAACATCATCTCAGAAGTACTAGAAAAGAAACGATACTGCTCAGCTGCGTTCTTGGACATAAGTCAAGCCTTCGACAAGGTCTGGCATAAAGGGCTCTTGTACAAACTGAAACAGAACCTCCCATGCCCGTTCTACGAAATACTTAGGTCGTATTTGAAAGACAGATGCTTTGAAGTCAGATCTGGAGACTCTTGTTCTGCCCTATGCAACAAACCGTCCGGTATATCCCAGGGTAGTGTCTTGGGGCCCGTGCTATACCTATTGTTTACCGCAGACCTGCCAACAACTGCAAATACATTCACAGGAACCTGACGACAATGTAACAATGGCAACACACGACGATCCAGTCACGGCCTCATTCTATATCCAGGAAAGCCTGACGGAAATGGAGAAATGGTACCATTCATGGCGTATTAAAGCGAACAGAGAAAAATCTGTGCATGTTCATGTAACCTTCACTTTAAAAAGAAACTCCTGCCCACCGGTTAAACTTAATAGTATCCAAATACCTCAGGCTGAGCCGCTGAGGACATTAGGTATCTGGGCTTGCACTTGGACCGCAGGCTAACCTGGAGAAAGCATATATGGACAAAGAGGAAGCACCTAGATGCCAAACTAAGAAACATGATGTGGCTTGTCGGAGGCCAGTCACAGCTGAACACCAGTAGCAAAATGATGGTCTACAAACCTATCTGGACCTACGGGATACAGCTGTGGGGAACAGCTGCCAACTCCAATCTCGACATAATCGAGCGCTTCCAGACAAAAGCCATACGTTTGATTTACCAAATCCCGTGGTATTTTAGCAACAGGCTCATCTATCAGGACTTGCCATTGCCCACAGTCAGAGAGGAAATAAAGAGCCACACACTCCGTTACAAGGATAAACTTTCAAATCATCCAAACTCATCAGACCAACAACTCATGACCATTGAAGGCTTCCTATTCAACAGACTGCAAAGAGCTAGTGTCAAGAGTCTCCTTAGTAGATTCCAGGACAGTTGAGAAACCATGACCACTGAGGGCAACTGAGTCACTGGACTGCTGATTTACTACAAACAAAAAATCTCATTACAACAGGAGATAACTACACCATAACACTAGCACCATCGCTGCATCGAAAGCATTTATGTCTAACACTTTAACCTTTTTCGCGAATATTGGTTGGCACTTGAAGGGATATCTGCGATTGCGCGCACTTGTCCATTCATCTAACCTTACCGCTAACTTCTTGCCTGCAGTTTTAATAGTTCTAAGTTTTATTAAGTAGTTTGCGGTCAGATATTTTTACAAGTTTTTAATAGGAAAGGCGTATTCGTATTGTTCGAAAAGACCGAATAATTATATAGATGCTATTCGAATAATGAATGTGGCGAATATCCGAATAATATGGATATCCGGATATCCGAATTGCATGCCCTAGTGGCGGTCAAGCTGTAGATCCTGGCTACACAGGAGTTGCAGTGGTGGGAACGAGAAGTGGGTATAGTCCCGTATCTGATACATCACATGCTACACGGCTAGATGAGTGCCCTGCTTGACGTCACATCGCCGCTCTGGTACGGACGGGGCGAACGCGGGGAGGTGTGATGAGTGGGAGGGAGAGTTGCATTCCAGCAAGATGCGCAGCTAGCTCAATCGGGTTGTGTATAGATTATCAGGTTTTTAGTATAGACAATGTTTTAGATACATAATTAACTAATCGATTCCTCGAGATGCGTGTTGAACCAACGACGACTTTTCGTTTGCCGGGTGACTACTTTACTTTGACCGCAGAGCCGGTCTTTAAATCTGTCAAAAACCCAATTTCATCATCATCATCATTTTTAGCCATAGGACGTCCACTGCTGAACATAAGCCTCCCCCAATGATTTCTACAATGATCGTTTGGTAGCAGCACTAGCAGCCTGCATCCAGTGCCTTCCTGCTACCTCTATGAGGTCGTCGGTCCACTTTGTGGGTGGACGTCCCACGCTGCGCTTTCCGGTACGAAGCCTCCACTGCAGAACCTTGCTGCAAGTTGCTGCCCCATCGGCCGTCAGTTCTGCGTACTATGTGCCCTGCCCATTGCCACCTCAGCTTGCTAATCCGTTGGGTTCTCCTCATTTCTGATTCGATCTCCTAAAGAAAACCCAATTTAATCTAAATTAATTATCTGGACTTAATGTAATGGTATTATGAATTACTCTGAATTATTAACCACTTATCTGATAGCTATATCAAAGGTCGTTACTCTATCGGGTATTGTGCGATAAAATTAATCGTAATTGATTTTTAAGTAATATTCTCTGAACACCTGTGTTTTTTCCCATAGGAACAAGATAATGGAATATTACTCGAAGCTAAATATGGAAGTTGAGAAGAGTAAAATTCACACGGAGTGGAAAATGAAACGATTGCAACTAGACCAAAGTAGAATGCAGCTTCTATCAACCGAAGAACGAAACCTCAAAAGAGAGAAGTTAGAACTTGAACATCAGCGAAACGAAGTGATGGCGATGTCCACACAAAGCGACTGTTTCAGAGACGAAAGCGATCCCAAAGATGATGAAATTGTCGCAGCTATTGATCCCAAAATGACAAAATCAGATTCCTTGGTCATAGGAGAGAGTTCAAGCCCAAATGATAACGCTAAATCAACCAGTGACATGTTCAGTGTTCTTTGCAATGCAGCAAAAAGTATTTTTGGTGTTTCGAAAACTCCAGATGACAATAACGTGCTCAAATTAGATGCCCAAGGAAATATTTTACCTGACACTACAACTTCCAGCGAAGTGATAGGAAACAAACTCGACTGGGCACACGATAATGAACAGTTTTTGAAGATGAGACAAGAGGCATATTTGAACAAGCAAAAGGTAATGGCACACGAGTTTGGGCAGCTGGATAAAGAGAACAATCCAATGAAAGATCCGCCCCTGATACCTTCGATAGACGAAGAGAACAATTTTGAAGATATTTGGTCTCCATTCGCGGAAGCGAAACGCAATAAATTGAAAGTTCTTGGGGCAGAGTTTGGTATGGCCAAACCAGAGGGGGCGCCAATCGTGACTGAACCGAGGACTGATGCTCATAAAGAGGCGTTGGTCAACAGGCAGAAAGTGCTAGGTGTTGAGTATAACCTGCCCAAAGATATGACTAAAAGAGAGCCGGCAACAGAGGCGCAGGAGGAGGCTTTAGTGAACAAGCAAAAGATTATGGGTGTGGAGTATAATCTTCCAGCGGAAGAAACTGTTCAAAGGGAGCCAGCAAACGAGGCACAGGAAGAAGCTTTAGTTAATAGGAACAAGATTATGGGGGTAGAATACAATCTGCCAGCAGAAGAAACCATAAGAAAAGAACCAGCGAATATAGCTCAGGAGGAAGCATTAGTTAATAGAAACAAAATAATGGGCGTTGAGTACAATCTGCCAGCTGAAGAAACTGCGCAAAAAGAGCCAGCAACCGAGGCCCAAGAAGAAGCTGTAGTGAACAGAAACAAAATTATGGGGGTTGAATACAACCTTCCAGCAATAGAGATCGCTCAGAGAGAGCCAGCAAACGCAGCACAAGAAGAAGCATTAGTGAATAGAAATAAAATAATGGGCGTTGAGTATAACCTTCCAATAGAAATCGCTCCGAGAGAGCCAGCCACCAAAGCTCAGCACGAAGCTTTAGCTAACAGACACAAAGTGATGGGCGTCGAATACAACCTCCCTTTAGACGCGACCAGAAGAGAACCGGCAACCGAAGCTCAGGAACAGGCCTTGAAGAATCGGAAGAAGGTTATGAATTCAGATTTTGAGGGCATAGAGCCTAGTCGGAAACCACAACGGTCGGGCTTGACCTTGAATTTGAAGCCGTTTGGAGAGACTTCGACTCAGTTGTTGGGAGTTACTCCGAACACTGGAGCGGTGACCCCAGGAGAGTTCTATTCCAGGGTAAGTTTCAAATACTACTCCTTTATCTATCTATTACATAATGATGTATTTGAAAGTACAAACAGTAAGAGCGATCTCAAGATCATCTTTCTTCTGATGTGAATTTGACAAAATCATTTTAGGTGCTTAATTAATTTTTTTTCTATGCATAACAAGGCAGTTATTTGACCACAATGTATGTTTCTTTTACAGCTGGACTTAGAAACACCAACCACTGCAGATGTGCCTCTCGAAAGCGCTGTGACCAGTGACTTCTATACCCCCCGAAGCGAAGGCAGCAAGGATTTAGACTCCGGCAAGAAGACCGACAAAGACCTAATCACTTCCGAAGGCTTCACCTTCCCGGTCATAGACGATGATACCATAGACTCGGAGAACATAAGCGACGTCCAAACCGGTGAAAGTCCTGAAGTATCTCCATCTAAAATAGGCCTGGAAAATAAAAACTTCAAACGCAACATATCCTTTTTCAACATTCTAGACGGGTCTTACAATCTTGATGAGTTTGATCCATTCGGAGTAAAAGATTTGAAAAGTTATTCCAAAGACCATTTTCACAGTAAAATGGATTTGGAAATGGCGTCATCGTGCTATACGCATCCAGCTATTATTATGGAGGAGGTGAAAAAACGCCCGTATTCGAATATCTTTGCATCCCATTTCGAGGAGGAAAAGGATGAAAAAATTACAAATGATAATATAGCTACGTTGACGGCTTGCCTTCAAAGGTCGGTCATGCTACCTCTGACTTACCAGCTGGAGATTGTGAACAACTCGATTTTGACGTATTTTCTGGTAAACTTGGATATGTATGAGCATCTGAGGAGTTTGAAGGATTACTTCTTCCTGATGGATGGAGAGTTTTCCAGGAGTATTTGCCACAACTTGTTTTCGAAGCTGACGAAGACGTTGAATCCGCAAGAGCTGCTCAATTTTGCAACGTTGCACAACATCCTTGATAAGGCATTGGGTTCTTCGATATCACGTAAGTGTGTTCTTAACTTATTATCCTAGACGTACTAGTATCAGTACATATTAACATTTCAATTCAGAATGATTTGGCAACCTATTAGTTCAATTAACTATTTTGAATACTCTTACCACTGAGATCAAAAGCCTGTATTTTCACTTTTGTTCTATTTTGTCAGATGCGTCTTAAGTTCATTCACTTCTGGCGTCAGTGTGACTTGTAAATTTTGGCACACCCTGTATATGTGTTAATAAAGTTTCTATCTGCTTCAGATGTCCACAAATTCTCGGAAAACCTCTCGTTCACGATAACGGAGTCGCCTCTAAGCTTCCAGCACAGTTCGCCAGACGTTCTCCAGTGTCTATCGCTCACTTACGCGGTGTGCTGGCCGCTTAACATCATTCTGTCGCAGGAGGCACTGCTGCGGTACGCCAAAGTGTTTCAATTCTTGCTGAAGATGAGGAGGATCTTTTGGGTGTTGGGTGAAGATTTTGAGGTAAGAAGATTGGCATCTTTAAGGGTTGTTTTTTTTCAGCCAAATGACGTCCACTGCTGGACAAAGGCCTCCCCCAAGGTTTTCCACAATAAACGGTCCTGCGCTGCCCGCATCCAGGCTCTTCCCGCGACCTTTACCAGATCGTCGGTCCACCTAGTAGGAGGCCTGCCCACGCTACGTCTTCCAGCCCGTGGTCGCCACTCGAGAACTTTCCTGCCCCAACGGCCATCGTCTCTACGAGCTATGTGCCCCGCCCGAGGGTTGTTTGTACTGTAGAAATTTATGTATTTACCTGAAGAAGACTGTCTTGTTTTTTGGACAGATATTAATGGTTTTTAAATGTCTTGAGTAGTGTATACCGAGCTACATATTCGTGATTCAGAGAAGCCGTCAAATGCAAACGAACAGCTCGCTGTGGTGTTCTCTGGATGCATTTGGACTTTTAAAGGTTGATTAATGCTATTATTAATGCTAGATCGGTGTGACTACAGTCGCACTACTATTTATTCTATTTTTGTGAAAGAATAAATACTGATCTACTCATCAAACTAAAAATAAAATATTTTGTTTCAGTCTCTAAAACTATCCGTGAAACTGTCAAAGCAAAACTCAAGAAAGCTTCTCAAGTCCCCTCACTACACATCAATCCAAATATATCGCCACATAATGGCGTCCATGATCCGCGCTTTAGACAACTACATCGTCACCACATGCATACTGTCTTCCTGGACGGAGTTCGAGAATGACCTCACCAAGGCTCGAACCCTGGACGATTTGTACGAATGCCACGTGGTGTATATCAAGAAGGTGTTATTCAGATGTCTGCTGAATAACAGGTCTACGCCAGTCATGAAGTTGCTGAACGATATATTCACGGTTATACTGAAGTTTAGCAGGGTTTTGAAGGCTGGGTGAGTTGTTTTTTATATTCAAGTACTACACGAAGATGTGAAACAACTCAGTTATTCTATTACCTTCAGCTTTTTACAGTGATTCTGCTAAATTAAAAAAATAAATATAAGTGTCAGGTTCTTATTAGGACTAATCGAGTTGAAAATATAGTTTTTGATATTGTATGTTACAAACTTAATTGAGAACTTGACTGGTTTTCTTTTTTTAATTAGGTATCAACATTTTTTCTTACCTATCCCTTAATACCTTTAAGGTTATCAGGTTTCGTAATGTTTCTCGTAGAATCAGGGTTCGAAAATATCCGATATTTATTATAAATATCAAAATATCGGATATTTATGATATATATCCGATATATATCAACTTTGATATATATCAATTTTGTATGAAAGCCATAGTATTATTTTATTGTATTATTCATGAATACTATTGCATATGTGTTACATAAACATTTTTTTAATGTTTTTAAAACTTAAAATCAGACAAATAAAGCAAAAACATAAAATATCTTTGAAATACGGCAAAATCAACTAAAAAAATAAAAATCTTATGTCAAAAAGTACAAATACAGTAACAAATTTTAAAAGTTGATATATATCATCAAAACCGGCTTGATATATATCGGATATATATCCGATATATATCTTGATATATATCCCTTGATAATGCCAGACATGACAACCCATTCTACGGGGTTGTCATGTCTGGCATTATCTTTAGCAAAGTTCTTAGTTGCTCAGATAGCAGTACGCAAAAGTACTGAGAGTAGTAGATTAACTAGACCTAAAAATAATTTCAAATAATCTCACATTTTCCAGCGAATGGCAACAACAAGAACCCAACGGTCACTTCACACACACCAGCTTTACGCAACTCGAAGAATTGTTCCATCTGTTCGAGAAGCTCGCCAAATACCTTCACAAGGTCGTCACGAAGCTTATGGAGTGTGGTTACCAGCGACACTTGGTGGAACTGCTCACTATGGTCAACCTGAACGGGTATTATGACCCAGAGAGGACAAAAGAAGACCACAACGTGAGTGCTATGTCTACAGGATTTTGAGGTTTTTGCAACATAATTTTGTACCTTTTTGAGTAATTTTGGGAAAACAATTTTTTGTTTCGTTTTGCTGGTACAGATTTGACGTACTAGGAAAGGGGACATAGAGCGTTTTCACATTAGGGCGTTCGTAGCGCGACTGCAGCGAGGCAGCGGCGTTTTTATAATGTGAAGGCATGCATCCGCTGTCAAATAGTATGAAATTTTCGGCAGCGCGTCTGTCGCGCGTTTATCGCGCTGCTAAATCGACTGAATGTGAAAGCGCTCTAACGCGACTTGAAAAACTAATGTTGAACGCGTATTTTGATCTAAACGCTTTTGAGGTTGTGATGTTTACATATCTTTCGGCTAAAGATGCGCTGATTATAATGTAGACAGGGCAAGGCACTTTTTACCGCGTTCTCGTTACGATCACGTGTTGAGGTTGTTCGAATATAATTTTGTGCGAGTGAAAAGCTTCTTGAAATCGTACATTCAATTTAAATCTGAAGTGCTCGATGTGGTAAAATGATGTTATGTATTGGACACGATGAGACTTGGAATATATTGCGAAGGAAAATCGAGAATGAAAATTGTTGAAGAAAAAGATCGATGCGAAAAATAGTAAATAACACGGACGAGGATTAAGCGAATCAATATATCTTTTACTTATTTAAAGTCATAAAGTACAATTACTTTTAACTGCATAATGACTTCACAAGGCAAACAAATATGGTGTAAAGCGGAGCGTTACCTTTATCGTACATACCTACTTGTATTTATAATTATGAATTTGAGTTCAACAATACCATTAGGGTCTATTGGTATAATCAAAATCATGTTAACTGGTAATGAACCATGTTTTATATGAAGAAATCTAGTATTCAAAGTAAAAACAAAAAATATGAAATAGTACAAATCCCAAATAATCATAAAACAAAATACATATTTTTCTAGTCTCTTACATAAGCAAATATTATAAAAATTACCCTATCAAAGCCAATAACCTATGCAAACTCTCAATAACGTATGGAAACTTTTAACTCATATTATGATACTGATAATAATTATACTAGATTTTAGCTTATTAATAAGTATAGCCTGACCAGGAACATAAAAACCCTGGCATAGAGGCGCGTCAATTGCATTTGATAGTGCAACACTGAGTACAGTCGTACCTGTGTTAAATTAATAGGCTAACTTTATGTATCAGGATTCAGGATTACGGGCTAATTTGATATTTTCATATATTAACGAAAAAATATTATTATAGGTAACCTAGTTTAAATAAATTAAATGAAACCGTCAATCGAGCTAGTAGATTTATTTTATTATTCATCAATAATCAAATTCAGAACTTGAATATTCAACTGCAATGTCTGCTCATGAACGCTTCAAACTCGGTACTTCTTTCCCAATTCCATAAAATTCAACACTTAGAAAGTGACAAAAAACTTTAAAATAGGTAGTTGAAACAAACCACAGCTAATTTTCATAGTGGACTGTACTATACGATAAACATGTCAGTCAATTTGACAACCTTTGTTGGAAACATTATTCAATGAAAATATTGTCCGAACCCTTGGTATTTCTCTTCGACAAATACTTTAACACATTGTGAACCACTTTTCTTTCACGACTATTAAAAGATTTTAGCAATTTCATTCACAAAATCAATTGCGCACATTTAAAATAAAGTTTGTTCACACTTTGACAGCAATAGACTGACATGCAAGGTGACATGTCAATGAAGTTTTCAGTTACTGTTGCCATTAAAAGAAATTAGTACCATTAGTTTTCCGCAACATGGCGAGGGTTTTTATGTTCCTGGTCAGGCTATAAATCGTATTTTAATACACATTGCATCCATGACAAGTCCTAGAGATATTCCTGAAAAATGTGATATTATTTTTCCCACCTAGAGTGAATAGTAATAGGGTAGGTGACACAAAATATGGCTTGTCTGGCGTCGATTTAGTTGCACGCATTTAGTTAATACTTTATTTAGCCAATATTAAACTTATGTATGGGTATGTTGGATCAAAAATGTGGACTGCACCCCACTCTATGGTTACATGTTATGAAACAATGAAACCTTTTTTGAGGTTAATATGTCTGCATGATTTCAAGTACGGATATTATTGATATTTTAGCGAATAATATTCGAAGATCTGTCTTATAGTCCACTTTCTTGGCTGACTGTACTATGAGCCATATTAACCGTGTCATATTATAATGGTAAATTAGTTTAATAATAGTGTTTATACCCTTACGTTATTATTACGGAGCTTAGCTTAATATTATTGTTCAACTAATGTTTTGCATTTATACAAAATGTTGTCTGTTTAATGTTATTATTACAAATAATCGGGTTACTAATAATACTCCTAGACTTATATTACGTTCCTTTGCCTATTAGTGCATTAAGTTTACTGTTTAGTTGTTCCCAAATATATGTACAGTCAAATGAAAAAATATGTTAACATAATTATGTACTTTATACTTGACATAATATTATTATGTTAACATAATATGTACTTTATAGTTGAAATAAAAAAAAATTGAATCTTGCTACATTTGTCAGGATATTTAGAAATGTTCAAGTCCAATGTGTGCTTGTAATTAGTTTTTGCCCCACAATTTATAAGTGAATTTCGGCATCTGGCTGTACATACAAAAAAGAGGATTTGCCTAAGTCGATCATGTATATTTATTTATTTAATTGTTCATCTGCATTGTTAGATCTGCATGCCATTTTAACGTTTTAAAATAATAACGATATTATTATTATTAAATTTGTTTCATTTCTTGATTTTTAATACACATTTTTTTGAATTTTAGACTTCTTTGAAGTTAAAAGAACGAAAGAAAGAGTTGATTGATAAATAAAAATACATAAAATAATATTCAACACGAAAAAGCTTTTTTTTAAACCCGTAATAAGTGCCCTCTATTCAAATAGTGAAGAAGCATCTAGAAATTTCCAAGCAGCTTTAAGTTCACACAAGCACCACCTCGGTTGTGTAGCGCCATCTGTCGAGGAGTAGCGGTACTAGTCTCGTTGCCATCGCCTACCAGATGGTAGTAATTGCTAAAGTTTTTATAGTTTCTCCATGTATTTAATAAATTTATGGTATAATATTTATTTTATCAGTAGATATTTATTTACACGTCATATAATATTATAGGCGTCACAATATAGGTTATCATTCGCTCAGGAAAACACAACTCGAGTGTATCAGTAGTTTCTTAAAGCGGCCGCTAAGACAGTGGCGCCGATATTTTCCTTATATTCAGGGTGTGTTTTCACGAATACTTCATTCCACCGCAATTCGTCCTAGGGTTAACATCCTATCAAAATCGGTCGAGTGCCAGTGACATTGAAGTGAAAGCCGGCGTTTTCCCATCAGCTCCCTAGCTCGGATTCGGAAAGAAGTCAACATTTGAAAAATATAAAATTAAAAATAAAAGACTGTTTGTTTTGAAAAGGTGATAACCGTAGCGTGAGCGCGAAGCGTATCGATCGTTATCGGCGCTCTCTGTGTTTCGCCGTCCACACTCGCTACGAAGACGTTCAGCCGAGGGACATTTCGTCGCCGAGATGGCGTTCATGATGCCGGTAGTGAAGAACGACTGGGACATCTACAACTCCCAGCGTTCGCGGCGGACTTCGGAGTCCGCGGAGAAGAGTATCGGGCGGGTGCGGAAGGTGTCGGAGTCTCGGTCGGAGGGGCCAGCTTTGGGGGCCATGGGGGCCCGTGGGGCGCTGAGCCCGCACCGCAGTGCGCCCGCTATGCGCTCGCTGTCTTACTGCCGCGCGCCGCCGTCTCGCGCGTCGTTGCGCGTCGACAGCCCCAAGAGCTCGGCTAACGTGGCGCCGCAGAAGGACTCGGACAAGTTTCACAGCAGGTTGGTGGAGAAGCTGAAGCGGGCGCTGGGCCGCGACGGGCGGCGGGACGAGCGCAGCTCATGAGCGTGCTTGTGTGCAGGCGGTGCCGCGCCGAGTCCCCGGAGCGATCGCGCTGCGCCGGCTGCGTGCCGTACTTGTGAGCGCGCCGGCGGCGGTTCCGGCGGCGGTTCCGGCGGCGCCGACTCGCCCGCCGGCCGCGCCCGCCGACACACCATCTGTGATATCTACCCCCTCGCGAGAGATGAGTACTCGAGTGGACACTAACAGCATGACTTTGTCAGCGCTAGGTTGTATGAATGAAGACTGAGTTAGGCCGGTGACGGCGGTTTGCGTTCGGTATCTGTGATTCGTTACTTGTAAGCTGTTATTTATTAATGTTCATTTGACGCGGAAGCGTTATCGCACCTGGCATACAAATTCCGTAGACTCGTCTAGGACAGGATTTAGTTTTAGTTTCATTGCATATGTTTTGGAAACTGTCGATAGTTTGTTTGTAGGAACGAGTTGTAGTCGGCGTTAGGCAGTGATAGTATGTAATATACGTTAGGTTATCGTTCGGGGTCTGGCTCCATATCGTATATGATATCTTTTTGTTACGAATATTGCATGATTCTATGATGTTACGCTGTTTTGACTGTGTATATGGACCAGCTTTACTAAGTATAGTATTATATTAGTATTATGTCAGTGAAACTGAACCAAAATTGATGATTCTAGTGATGCTTGGCGCCTCGGCGCAAGTATGTAATTCTAAAAGTAGGCATATCTCCACGAGATTTGACCAAATGTTATAAATTATTTCAGTAGTTTTTTATTTGCTCGATGTTCCTTTGTAAGTTATTGATAATATACTGTAATTAACTATACACTGTCGTAGTATTGATCGTTCATAATAAACGTTTTCTGTAAAGCAAGCGAACTTACATATTGTGTCTAAGTCTGGTGTAACTGTATTTTACTGTTTTGCATGTATTCAAAAGTTGTCTGATCTGATTTTATATGTGATTGTATGAAAACAATAAACCGAAAGCTTATTCTGGATGTATTTCTTTTATTTCATTAACTCTACATCACGTGAGCATACTTCCCATGTTCAACATTGCCGTTTGTTTACTTACACATTAGCTCTACGTTACGATTTGAAATTCAGCCAAGTGCGTGTGATATACGTAGCGTAGGTATAGCGCCGTCTACGACGTGCCCGTGAAAATGTAGAGCAGAGCCAAAAAGGTAACAATAATTTAGACTAAACCAAAATAGTTCAAAGCCCGGAATGCTGAAATTTCATGATCTAATTAATAAATAATAAATAAAAAGTAAAAACTTTGCCTGCGAAAATGTTATAAGTGTTAGATAATGTAGAAATGCAATTCTGTTACAGAAATTAATTGCAATTAACCTCTTGTTAACTGTTATTATAAAAAAAATAAGATCGTCTTATAATTAAGATCTATGATCTTAATAAAATAGTAGTAATATACATACCTACATCACATACAAGAGGGCATGTATTTTTCGCAGATTTGATTTTTTTTCAAAAAGTATGCGTGAGCTTATTCGAATGAGTGTGCTTTTCGAAATTTTCACTTTTATGGTGTAATCGGGGTTTCTAGATTTTATATTGTTAGTAAAACTAAAACTGCCTCAAAAAATACTAATGCCCAGCACTAAGTCAAGCAATAAGTGTTTCAATCTACAATAAGTATTTCTTTGAATTTCTGGGAGTGTCACAGTCACTGCAGACATTTATTATTATTTTCTTACACTTATCGATCGATAGCAATTGATTACAATCTACGATCGATTTCCATTGTAGACGCATTATGCTGTCATGAATTTTGTGAAATAGGTAATTGATTATATTAAAATGTGCATGGCAAAGTTTAAATATTTACTGATTATGTATTAAAGGCGATAAAGGTACTTTTATTGATAGTAAATTCGCTTTAATTGGGTTTTACTGGAGATTTAGATAGTCGTATCGACGATGACTGTATTTACGAGTATTTTCACTGCTGTCATAATTTACTATTAGCTACGACTTTAACGTGTTGAGAGATATGGGAAGCTTTCATTTTCACTGCCGTCATAATTTGTAACTAAATGTTACTTTATGATTTATGATCTAATATGGGAAGCTTTGTTTGCCTTGAACCAAAATGTTGACCTGATTTTATAGTCCTGACTAAAATAGATGAAACATTTGAAGTATTAACCATTTACTATACATATACATAATAAAATATACCACCCGAATTGCAAATCTCCTCCTTTTGTTGAAGTCGGTTAAAAATTAAGATGCATGTTGGACAGTGGTTTACAAGTGACATTTGATAATATCTTTAAATAGTGCTTAACTTGCTTGCCGTGTAACTTTTTATAAGTAAGGAATTAAAGAATGAAAAACATACCTACTGACTCTATTTCTATTTGTTAGTTGTGGTACTTGTTGCGTGATTTAGAGACAATTTAATGAAACAAATACTTTGTAAACAACTTTATATTTTGGCTTTCAGTGAGGGTGACTTTTTCAAGGCTGAAAATCGCTTTCAGTACGTTTCGTGAAGAAAACATGCAAACGAAAGTTATTTAGTGTTTTTTTTATCGTATGTTTAGTAGATCGACAGAGAGGCGCGGTAACTAGAGCTTTTCAAGGCTGAAGCTTTTGACGAAACGTGCTTTAATTAACGTGTTTTTTTTGTAGGACATAATGGTCGCTCACATCTCCAAAGATTTATGAGTCGTCATAGGTGACTAAGATGGGTTAGTCCAATAAACGTAGATTTTTTTTTCATTTCATTGGACAATAATTTAATTATCCTATAGCTTCTGAAATTCATACATACTTACCTACCTACTTATGTTCTTAAAATGGTAACAAGATGTTTGTCTCTGCTTAATACAAAAATCTTTAAGTAGAGCAGTCGCAAAATCTTACAAAACACTAGCCACAATACCCTTCTTTCGAGACCTGCGCAATTTGCAACCCTTCTCCCTCAAGGCCACAATGCAAGGGGAATCAAACCAACCCTCATCCGACGCAATGAACAGGTGGGCATTGCATCACCCTTCGATCGATCCAGACAGGACGTCTGGAACGTTCGACGCATTCGGGAGAGTGCATTGAAAACAATTGGACGTACTGCGCTGCCCTTTTTGACCGACTTCGAAAAAGAAGGAAATTCTATGTTCCAGTGTTTGATTTTTTTTAGTTTCAATACTGTATTTCTGTATGCCTGAAATCAGATATAAATGAGTTTAGTAGATTATGAATTATGTTAGTAGGATACAGTTTTCAGGAAGCTTTTTGTTTTTCCAAAGAGCTTCCTCGTTGTGGATATATTATAAAGTAATATTAAGTAAGGTGCAATCCAGACGTTTTGAAATCTTATTCATTGTATTAAATTAATAATTGTAGAGTTCATAATTTTAAAATTTAAATAAATTAATACGGTTGTTGAACTCGAACGTAATGTACGATATGTCTTTGATAAATGTATACGTTCCAGGAATGAAATCCTAGGGCATTATGAGGCTAGGGCCCCATGTGTCTCATACAACTCAAGGCCAAGGACATGTCGATAGGACCTTCTTTGCAAGCTCGTTACGCAGATTAAATCTGCACCCTTCGTTTAAAATTATAAGTAATCAACAGCAAGACTACAACATAAATAATGAAAAGAAATAAAGTAAAACTAACAATCGTAACTACTACTACTGTTATGTTTACGCTAACAAACGTATATTAATGAAAAGCTAAATTAAGAACGCTACATTTAGCAGTTGATTAAACTTTTTATCTCAAATTACTCTTTTAACCTTACCAAACGTGTAAAAGAAAAGAATCCCTTACTGTAGGTGTACTAACATCAAGTTTACACACTCATGCGAAGTTTTATTAGTCATTAGGTATTTTTGTATTGACGTCACGTGGTATATTTCCATTCGACTGCTTCAGTGCTTAAGCATGTAAGTGATGCAAACTTTCATGCATTATCAAACGCTGTATATTTTATTATAGATATTGGGCCGGATAAGAATATTAAATACATCAAAGATTGCGTGGAAATGGGGTAAGGTCTGATAAATTGCGATTTCACTGTAAACAAGGATAAGGCTTGGATTAAAACAAAGTTACTCACAAAGGTGACCTAATGACAATAGAAGGTTATGTCCTATCAAGCACCTAACGATTCGATAGATAGGATAACGCTTTGCATCTATTAATTTTTATATTAACTTATCTTTTTTTATAGTCTTGAAAAAATGTACAAACCTACTTGCTATAATATCCATAGCCACGATAGCCGAACGGTGAAGGGGTCGGAGTGGCCGACTCGAGATCCGGAGGAACGCGCGCGGGTTCGAAGAATCCCACCGCTCGACTATTGTGGTGAGCCCACTCGTAACACAAGCTTATTTAGCTTAACACGAGGGACTAATGGGACTATGTATTAGTAATTTGGGCAATACAAATTGCTAATAATCTTTAAAAAATAATAATTAAAACTAACGAAAATAAATTGGAACTTAGAAAAGATTCAGATGTGAGTAGAGCTTACAAAGCACAATGCTAAACGCAAATTGAAATACTTACCTAAGTACTGAAAGAAAACATTCAGTCTCCGGCGCAATTATTGAATACTACTACATATTTATATTCGTGGTACTTACAAATGATATTTTTAGCATCTTGTGGTTTCAGTTGTTACTCTATGTTATTATTTTTACGTCACATGCTAACTCTACATCTTGAGTATTAGTATAAATACAATCATTCACATCACGCGATACGATTCGTTCCATTCCTTTGCTTTGACGTAGTTACACTCACCTATTATTTACAAACAAAGGTGTTGATAATGTAAATACTGGTTTTTGAACATTACACAAACGCTTAAGGGGTATTAAGTTTAACACTGTTTTTATTACCTACTTGTACCGGTCCATTTACAGGAGTATTAACCTTAATGATAGTTATAAAAACGTCACACCATTCAGTAAATTGCTTACAGGATAATTTAGAGTGTTTCTGAAGCAGGTTTCTGTGATAGTCTTACAAAAGAAAATCTAAATAATGACGTCTAAGTCGTTTACCACCTTATTTGCAGTCGGGTATGTAGTCGGATGCGGGCAGCGCAGGACCGTTCATTGTGGAAAACCTTGGAGGAGGCTTTTGTCCAGCAGTGGACGTCATTCGGCTGAAACGAACGAATGTAGTCGGATATTTTTGTTAAATTTAAGAATTTTTGTCAAATTAAGCTTATAAGTTCCTTTTTCTCTAAAGCTTTAAAAACTCTATCTACACTTACAACGTAACTTGAGATTTCTTCAACATTGTTTGATTCAGATACAGCAAAGCTTTAAGCTTTAAATAAAGCTTTCTGTGTAGTATAAACAAATGTACATTTACGTTTTAACTGACGTCATTTAGAGCTGGAATTCACTCACGTTACGTATGGAAGCCATAATACAAATTGTCTGATAGTGATATGCATTGAACGTACCGCCGAATATTGTTAAACGTGTATTGTCGCAGATTAAGATAGCCGGTGGTAAATATTGATAAAAGCGTTAGTACGTGCAATTATCATAATGATATGATTGTAGTAAATGTTTATATTTTTTTTTTTTTTTTTTTTTTTTTATGTGATAGGAGGCAAACGAGCAAACGGATCACCTGATGGTAAGTGATTGCCGTCGCCCATAGACACCCGCAGACCCAGGGGCGTTACAGGTGCGTTGCCGGCCTTTAAGGTAAAGATACGCTCTCCTCTTGAAAGCTTGCTTATATCTTTGATAATGTCGCAAACAGACCAGCGGTTTACGTGCGGCGAAGTGAAGACGCGGATTCGAATTCCGGTAGGGGATTTTTTAAATTTTTCCATATAATAGAAGTATCAGAACTAGGTTATTTTCCGGCTTCCAGTTTACATTTCCACTCGTAATATTAGTATAAGTAGATAGAGTTAAATATAATTCTAACGCCCTTATTCACAAACATTCCTATGAGGTATCACAGTGCGCGTAGACGCACAGGGTAACACACGAACCAATCACGGAGCTCTATTCAACCTGTGCGTTCGATTTGCTACTTCACTTATGAAAGCATCATTCGGGAATACAGGCGTAAGATACTTATTGGACATCTTCCGGGGATGACTTTACTCGTATTAGTTCTATTTTGATTTTCGTTATTGTAATACCTACTACGGGTGTGACTTTATTGAAAAATCTTCATCACTATTTTTTCTCTCATTTAAGTATATTTCGGCGAAACTAAAAATGGGTTAGGTATTGCATAAAGTGACCTAATACCTACATGTATGTGGCCCGATTGCCGCGATAAGAGGGCGTAGGAAAATTCCCATACATTAAAAAGCTCTCGTCTGTCAACAGTGTATGTAACAGGATGTGCTAAAAATACCCGTCTGATATAGTTTATTAGGTTCATTTTAGATTAATACGAAAACCGTGGGTTACGTTGGAAAAAAAAAATTGATAATATCATGTGATATTTTTTCTCCGACTTTAGAACTAAAATAACTATGAATTTATTTGATACAAAAATACGTGGTATTATAAAAAGGGCCAATTTAATAATAGTTTTGTCGGATTCTCTTGATACGTAACAACAACGGTGCTACTATTTAACGTAAATGCGCCTATTACCGCCAGTTTAAGCTGACTTCGGATAAACGTTAGAAAATTAGATATGAGACGTGGTGATAGAAAAGACACTTTAATTTATTTATAACAATGATGAAGTAATCTTAGAATTCAAGTAGCACCAATGAGTATTCAATCACACAATAATTAATAAATAGCAATTTAATCTGAAAAAGCAGTTGTTTCTATTACCGACCTATAGACGAGGTGTGTTTCTATTAACGTTTTTTCTGTTTCTATTACCGACCGCTAAGAATATTGCTCTTCAATTGGGTATATTCCAAGAGGCACGGGTTCGATTCCCGCTCAGAGGCTCGGGAACCACTAGATTTTTTCAAGTTAAATTTGTTTTGCTTTTAGTTTTAGTTAAATTTGTTTTTTTTTTTGAAGTTATTTTTTTTTAATTATTAAAAGAGAAAAGGCACGCTTCTCGAAAATAAATAAATAATCAAGCAGAAATAGTAGAATAATAAATTCCTCAATTATACTTGATTACGCGATACCCGGTCTTCTAGTGAGTAGTGGGGGTCATTATTTAAACTATATTTGAGTTTTAATAAAAAATAATTTTCATTTAATATTTTATTTTTAATTTGACTATAATTTTTAATTCGTTTTTGACTGATGTTTTTGATTTTAATTGTGTGTAATTGTGTATTTTAATTTAAACTATGGACAATTGGATACTGTCTATATAATTATTTTAATTTTTTTTTATTAATCCAAAAGATCTTAAAAAGTTACATAGTAGTTGTGATAATGCATGATTGGTTTGGTGTCATGTCATAAATGTTAGTTATATACAAAATACAGGCTTATAAGTCTTCGCAGGTGGCGTTATAGTTATGAGGCGGTAATAGAATTAAGTATGAATATTACTTTATTCTATTACCGACCGTAAAAAAAAACAGTAACCAGCTAAAATATCTACTTTAATGAAGACGTGATCAGTGAAGTATCATTTCTATTAGGTTTTATTTTATTTCAAATAAGTACTAATTAGAATTTAACAGGTTTTTATAAAATCTATTGTCATACATTATTAGAGATATTCTTTAATGTTCATTGCAGTTTTATGCCAAACCTATGACAATTAATGTATGGCGTTAATTGATTTAATTATGTGAAATATTCTTATGAATCGATCAAGACAACAAAGTGGAGGTTAAATGCGTAATTAAAGATATAAATACTAAAATAAGAAACTTAATCAAAATTCTAACAACGCCATGGGTCGGTATTAGAAACCAAATTATGAAAAGTGTTTCTATTACCGCCCTTATTTAAAATTGTATTTAAGCCACGAAAATACAGCGAGAGGGCTATATTGAGGGTTTATTAAGGAAACTAAAGTACGAATTAATATTGTTATGCAAAAACATGTTGGTATACTCATTTTAAATGTGTTAAAATCGCTAATTAATAACAAGGTGCACCTTAAGTAGCTGGGAGCGCGTCAGTATGAAAAGTGCGACCGTTGCGGGCGCGTCCCATTTAATGTGAAATAACTCCGTTTACTGGTTATTTACGAACACAAACTTTAATCGTTTTGATAGTCAATAAACATATCTAGATATTTTTTAAGTAACGTGTTTTCTGGAACCTGTTATTATGTCTTTTATGAAAGAAAGAAAAATAGGGCGGTAATAGAATACAAATTTTGGGGGGTCGTTAATAGGCGCACTTACGTTATATTAATGTTAAAAGTTCGTACTTAGAAGAAGTTGGTTGATTGAATCCGATCCTGAAAGAAGTATAACATAAAGGTTTTGTGTGATTATCATATACGATCTTAAGATGCTTAGGTACTTGTTTACGAAGAGTGCACTCTACTGCATTATTGGAAAGCGTCCATCGCATTAGGCCTTCCAAGGACCTTTAGTAGGAAGTTGTAATCGCAGGGCTTCTTTCTAGGCCGAGTCGCTGCAGTAATCCAGTTATGTTTAATCTCGTTACAGAAAATGTAGTGAAATGGAAATAGAAATCGATTTTGTGACATTTTCTATAATGAATAAGCGTAGTAGGGACAAAAACGAGAGTATAAGCATTGAGTTATAACGTATTACTTCAATGAGAATAAGTAGCTTTTTCAGTGGTTTTCAGGGCTTATTCATAATCCTCAGAAATTATGTAACAAGATTTTCATATTTTAGCTCTATCAACATCCTCAGCTCATTTAGTCATAACATAAATATAATGTAACACCTAATGTACTATTAAGGAAGCAATAAAGTTATTGAGTATTGAGGAGCTACTGCAGGAGGATGACCCTCTGGCCAGACTGGTAGGGAGCCCTAATATTCGCATCCTTCCTTACTTGCCCTGTGACTGTGCTATTCTAATTCCTGGAACCACACGGCTGGTGGTGATTTTAGTTACCAGCAAATTTATGTCACCGATTACGATATAAAAAACGACTTTTCATGCAGGGTTCAAGTTACAAAACCTCGGTTTAAATTAGTGTGTTTATTGAAAGAATGAATGAATTCCTCGCCAGGTGATCAGCATTCCTCGAGCAGTGCAAGTGCGAACGCTCCACTATGTCCGGCGCGGGTGCGCGCGCGCCGGTGTGACCGGTTCGCGCCGGTTTGCGAGCGATGATTCTGACAGCTTGATTAAACACGTTCGGGTGACCACATGATTGGAAGAAGAGGTATGAGCTTTGATGAATTATTTCCAAAATTTATTTACCTATACTTTTTATGCGTTGGTTTATGGCGTTTCACCCATTGAAGAGTTTCGATGACTCTTTTATAATGCGAACAGCTAGGGACTGGAACTCGCTGCCTGCTGCTATCTTTCCTGAACACTATAATCCGGGCCTTTAGGCGAGAGTGAATAGGCACTTACAGGTCAGATATGTACCATCCTGCCTTGTCCTGCATAAAAAAGTGTTTGAGAATAAGTAAGTACCAATTGGGCATTTAGGTAGATGAGATCGAGTCAGATTTTGATCATCTTTTTAGTAGGTACGTGAATTATAAAAGTTCGGAGCTAATTAAAAAGAAGAAACTCCAACATTTCTTAACGAATGGTGCATCTAGCGATTGTTATTGTCGCACCAACCGATGTAACGATCGACAGATACTGCCCGCCTTAGATTGCTTCTAAATATAGCTAACCGCATCGTTACCATACATCAATGTATACGTACATAAATTGATCTCCTTCCTTCCTTGTCCGGTACTGAGATGCAGAAGTAATGTATTACATAGATAGTAGATACTGATAAGATTATATTTAATTTAAGGTATTTCATGATTGGCAATATTTTGTATGAAATAACTCACGTCAGAAAAATATCTTCCTTTTTTGCGTAGGTATTAATCTATGCTGGGAAGTGCATATAATGACAAAATAATGGACACCCTCTTTTCCAAATTAACAAGAAAACTCGAGCGTAAACCGAAAATCTGTTGACGCCATGACATCAGCTCTAACCAACGAATACCACTTTTAAATTTCAAGTGGATAGAATTGATTAACAAACGTTTGTCTAAGGCTGAGTTACACCACCTTATTTTAACCGTAACAATAACGAAAACCGGTGCTATTTGTATGGAGTTTGACAGTTTTTTGACGTTTGTCAAAGTTAAAGTAAGATGGTGCAACCCAGCCTTAGTATTCTGGATCAACCTGACAAATCTAGTTTGGTCTATGTCAATACCAAGATATGAGATAATATAATATATCATGGCAATCGAACAAAGTAAAAAACTAAAAAAACAAAGTGTCAATAGCCGAACCAAACGCTGCAGGTTCGAACCCCGCCGCCGTTGGACTACTTATGGTGGTGAATCCACTCGTAGCTCAAGTATTATTTAGCTTAAGAATCAGGCGGTAATAACGGTACTATAAAAATCAAAAGCCCGTAGTTCTATTTAGTCATGTCAGAATCAGTAACTCTACATAATTATTATATTATTGATTTTGTGATAAAAGTTCTGATGCATAATAGTCAAAATAATCAAACCTTCGTAGAAAATGAATTTGGAAAAGATAAGGTTTATCTTAGTAAGTGAGAAATACCTAATGAATGAGTTGATTGATATATGATTGATTGACTAACTACACTAACTAGTCATTAATAATGCAGTGGATGATTCAAAGTCAGGTGCTCATAGTACAATGACATTATTCGCGATCAATGAATCAGTTTTAAGCATTCAGAAACAAAAACATTCCTATTTAAGCTTAGGTACCCGTATAAAGCGATAACTCCTATGTTTAAGGTAAATAAAATGTTCTGTCTTGTCTACATGTCTTGAATATGCAAAAATACTATCAGAGTTTAAACTTTTTACATATGTACTTGTTACTAATACGGATTGTCACCTGACTCTATCAACGATCTAGGCGTTTTTAATTCCCTTCCTTTGTTCTAGTTCAAGAAAGCTTTAGGAAACTAATAAAATATATAGTTATTTGCTCGTTATTGATCCCACTTGATTAGCACCAAAATGGAGAATACACGTACATAGGTCCTAATTACTATGTTCCGTTAGGATTAGGAGTAGCATCTTTGACCACCTGGTTATTGGTGTTTCTAATTACTACACTACTGCCAATGTCACGGTTAGCGGCTTTAGGCCAAAGTGACATAATAGAATTTAGAATTAAGTTAGATAAATAAAAGATAGATTTAAGTTAACAAGTAATTTATTTAGATTTAAGAGTAAGAGACCTTAAGGGTGTGGGTTACGAGCTAACTATCATATCGCACGAGATTCATCACCGGTGGTAGTATATTCAAACCACTGTCCTCGCTTATACATAAAAGTAATGTAAAACATATCATTGTCACCTACTCCTAATGCTAATTTAATTCATGTAAAGTTATACTAGCTAGAGATTAAAGTTTGTGGTGAGCAAAAGCGCGAAGCTTAGTCATATTATCGTGTGCCAATGGGGTGTGGCGACCACAACAAACCGCGGCCCAGCTCAGGTGGCCATGTTTGTTTACATTCTAACGAGGTGTGAGGAACGTGATACCACAATATATTGTAAGAGCAACCTACAAGCTCCGCCTTGATTTGAGAGTAAGTACATAGTATAATAATGGGTAATTGGCAGCACACAGACTAGTAAACACACATTCTTGTTACAAAATCCTAGCAATAGTTTCGTCTTTTCAACCGACTTCAAAAAAGGAGGAGGTTCTCAATTCGACCCGTATGTTTTTTTTTTCTATGTTTGTTACGCGATAACTCCGCCAATTATGAACCGATTTGAACAAATCTTTTTTCGGCGTATAGGTAATACCTCAAGGGTGGTCCCATTTAAATTTAATAATAGAAAAAACAACCCCCAAGGGTGGATAATTGGGGATGAACTTTTTTAAACGCAATATCTCCGCCGATTATAAATCAATTTGAACGATTATTTTTTTGTTGAATAGGTATTATCAAAAGGGTGGTTTCATGCGAATTTGAAGAAAATATTTCACCCCCAAGGGTGGAAAATTGGGGATGAACTTTTTTATACGCAATATTTTTAATTTTTAGTTTTTTTTTGTGTTCACGCATTTGAAGTCGGTTTTTTTTTTTAAAGTTAATTATAATCATACGTTTCCTCGAATCGTTTAGTGTGACAATCAATGGGCAAAGGAAGCCCGCATGTTCAGCAATAGGCGTCTAATGGCTGGAAAAAAGTTGGGAATTCCTAAATCAATGAGCTTTTTCAACTTCAGTTCAGTTAAGTTGAAGTCGCGTAGTGGAGTATGGCCCGACCACAGCACTGTGTGCTGAAGCCTGGGGCTTTTGGAGGGATTATTTTATTTAACTAGGTAAAGTATAAGGCTGGAAGACGTAGCGTGGGCAGGCCTCCTACTAGGTGGACCGACGATCTGGTAAAGGTCGCGGGAAGAGCCTGGATGCGGGCAGCGCAGGACCGTTCATTGTGGAAAACCTTGGGGGAGGCCTTTGTCCAGCAGTGGACGTCATTTGGCTAAAACGAACGATAGTTTAAGGAATACCAAAATACCCGGAAATATTTTCAGTAAAAAACAGTGGACTTTAGCAGTAGACTCAAAGAGTTACGGGGAATACCTCTCATATTCATTCCTACCTCATTATAATTCTGTATAATAAAGTCTGTCTGTGTAGTTTACCTAGCACCTTGGAAGACAATTATTTTACGTCAGTGAGTAATTGATGACGTCATATTGGCGTCCAAGTGTCAACCTCAAAGGTAGCTCGGGTTTCACTTTGTTTCCATTTAGTCCCCTAACGGCAACGTGACCTACAGGACATTCAATCTAGATGTCTATAGCAAGGCTCAATTAAGTGTGACGTCACAGTCTGTCACCTCCTCCCAAGGGGATCTCATATTTCAGCTGCTTTGTTTGGTAGTTCGTACGTAACTTCGGCACGGTAATAATATCATACAGTATTGTAACTTCATAGAAACGGACGAAACGCGAGCTTTCCTTCGAAATTCAAATCTCGGTATGCGCTCGACATGCAAAAGTCGGGGGTGTCGCGAATGTGCCACAGTAAAAAACGGACGATGTGTTGTTTTTTAAACAGTAAGCGCTCTTACTTCTTCTAATAAAAATAATTACAAGTACCTATTTATACAGGGTGTTAGGTAAATAAGTTTATAAGCCGACACTAGACCATGTTAACATACTTATGCATATAAATGTTATGGTGAAGTCAGTGATATCATTTTATTTTTTTAATTTTCATACGAAATAAAATTTATAAAATCAGATTTGTATGAAAATTAAAATTATTAAAATTTTGATATCAATTTTCTGACTTCACCATACCATTTATATACCATGGGCTAATGTCGGCTTATAAACCCATTTACCTAAACAACCTGTCTAATAATCAAGCATTTTGTACGCCTAAGTCGAGACGCGTACATTTTACGGTCGTAATTTATAAGATTTGTTACTAAATCTTAACACTAATATACAGGGTGACTGGAACTGAACCCGCCATAGCTAATACGCGTATAGAGGAGGTCATTTGCTAATTATTGAACCTTACTTTCTATGGCTAAAGTTTTATAGTTTAGGAGATATGTCAATTTTTATACTTATTTCAGATTTTTCCGAAATTAGACCTAAAAACTGCTTCAATTTTTTTCTCGCGTGATTTCAACAGTTTTTTTTATTTGATATTAATATCGAATATGTCTTTATTCAAATAGAATAAATTTCTGATCCAGATAATGATTGAATAGCTAGTTAAGAGCCGTTAAAGTCTAACAAAAGTACAAACCACGATAAAAAATTCTACTTCGAATTCGATTGAAACAAAAATTAATGGTGATAATGGATTGCCAATAATCTTAAAAATATCTCTAGCTTCTCTTCTTTCCAATGATATACTTATCACACGTTGTAATTAGATATTGAAATTTGTCAAAAAATCAAAGTTTATGGAAGAAAATGGAGTAATAATACAAAAATTATCCATACAAAATTGATTTTGAATTTTTTTAAACTCTGTTCTTCATAATATGATTATTATTTCAAATTCATTTTTCAAAAAACACGCAAAAATAGTTATGAAAAGGAGTATAGCAGAAAATATGAGATGTTTGAAGAAACTTTGTATGGATAATTTTCGTATTATTACTCCATTTTCTTCCATAAACTTTGAATTTTTAATAAATTTCAATATCTAATTACTACGTGTGATATATCATTGGAAAGAAGAGAAGCTAGAGATATTTTTAAGATCATTGGCAATCCATTATCGCCATTAGTTTTTTTTAAATCGAATTCGAACTTGAATTTTTTATCGTGGTTTGTACTTTTGTTGAACTTTGGCGGCTCGTAACTAGTTATTGAATCATTATCTAGATCTGAAATTTATTTTATTTGACTAAAGGTTTATTCGATATTAGTATCAAATAAAAAAATCGGTTAAAATCATGCGAGAAAAAAAAAATAAGCAGTCTTTAGGTCAAATTTCGGAAAAATCTGAAAAAAGTATAAAAATTTACATATCTTCTAAACTATAAAACTTTAGCCAAAGAAAGTAAGGTTCAATAATTAGCAAATGACCTCCTCTATACGCGTATTAGCTATGGCGGGTTCAGTTCCAGTCACCCTGTATTTTTTTAATTAAATCTACTAATTACAAAACAACATGCATTTTTATCCTATTTCATTCACAAAGTATTTTGTTTGTCAAAATAAAATAAAAATTACAATCACAAAATACATTCACAATACTATATAAAAATTCTAAGTAGGCAGATGTAATGAAAATGGGGTCTGGAAGTGGGCAGCCCTATCGCATGTTGTCATACGGTGACGTTCCGCGCGGCTGTTGACATTTATTTAAAAAATATGGCCGAGTTGGAATACTGTATAGATAGTATTACCGTGACTTCGGCTATAGCCATCAAAGGTCATCGAGGTTAAGGTCATTAGGGAATTTGTGAGGGCTATTATTCACCCTCCTTAATTAATTTTGGTGCCAGTAAATCATGTGGGGCAAAAGAAAGACATGGATATAGCAAAAATGAATAAATATTAAACGGGATGAAAGAAAAGAAGCCTGAAAAAATCTATAATTGGTCAATTTGTCAGAGATATGGAAACGACGGGTTCATCCAGTGTCTAAGTAGCTCAGATAAAAGAGCAGTCACCCGGCAAGCGTAAGGTCGAGGGGTCGATTCCCATCTCAGGCAGTTCGGCTTTTTCGATTTTTATAGGTATGATTTCACAAACAGGTACACGAAGTGATTTGACAAAGTGTTGTTCCTGGTAATACAACCTCCGAGTGGTGGGAGAGGGTCAGTCACATTCTCCTAAGGGATGATTTTTCACTGAAGAATAAGTTTGGCACATTGACAGTTTTGGTATGGGAAATAATATGTCATAATTAACTTTAAAAAAAAATAAAACCGACTTCAAATGCGTGAACACAAAAAAAACTAAAAATTAAAAATATTGCGTATAAAAAAGTTCATCCCCAATTTTCCACCCTTGGGGGTGAAATATTTTCTTCAAATTCGCATGAAACCACCCTTTTGATAATACCTATTCAACAATAAAATTATCGTTCAAATTGATTTATAATCGGCGGAGATATTGCGTATAAAAAAGTTCATCCCCAATTTTCCACCCTTGGGGGTTGTTATTTCTATTATTAAATTTAAATGGGACCACCCTTGAGGTATTACCTATACGCCGAAAAAAGATTTTTTCAAATCGGTTCATAATTGGCGGAGTTATCGCGTAACAAACATAGAAAAAAAAAAACATACGGGTCGAATTGAGAACCTCCTCCTTTTTTGAAGTCGCTTGAAAAAGACAAGTTCATTCTTCAGTAATCTGACGATTGGAAAATCAGTCATAAATGGACTATAGTTCCAAAATACTGAACTGTCCTATCCATGGCATTGACAGCGGGGCGCCACCGTCAATACCGGATCGCTGGTTCCGATTTTTGCCATGTTGGAAACCATAAAGTTGAACGATGGTAGCGCCCCCTGTCATTGAGTTTAGTGGGACAGTTCAGCGTGGGTCATCTTTACACGGACGGACTCAATATACAAAGTCATGATGACTGAAAACGCGTGCTGCAAACGTGACGCACAAATCCAAAGACCTATCAGTTGTCAATGCTTCCTGACATCACGCCGAAGCCGTCATGCCTGAAGGCTGGCTCGGGTTACCGAAACGTGTCAAACTAACGTGCTCGCAACGTGACACACACAGGTATTGTTACAGTAATGATTCTGCCGTCATGATACGTTTTCAGTCATGGTAAAGGTAGGCCACTTATTGCTTTGTGAGTAAAACACTCAAATTAAAGTAATTGGCATCGTCATCCTCTCTAAATACCATAATGCTGAAATAAAACTTCATAATATTGCAAGATCCTGGTTATTTTAAATTATAACTACAAAAACTCCTGGCTATAGATATGTTGATATTGTTAAGGGTTCAAACTACGTAAGATCAAGTAAAGTGTAGGATCCAGATTCCAAGAATGGAAGATGTTTCGCTAATGAACAAGATATTAATTACATTACAACCATATACCTTAATGGTTTGTTTCTTGTTCATGCAAAACAGAAACTGTGTTTTATTTTAAGTATAACTTTTTTACGTAAAAGTTAATTGGTGTTCTTTCTTGATAATTGAAAATACTAAAAAAAATTGGTAACGATAATTAGAATAAGATTATAACTGAAGTATTCTTGAAACTTAATTATTAGCTTAATATGTATTAGTTTTATAATGCCTTTGTTTTATCGTATGTAGAGCTACTGCCGGTTGTTATTGTAGGATTAAATGTAAAGCCTAAAGGATTACGGGCGTCGCCCTGCCGGTAAAGATAAGGTTCGATATCTCTAAATCATTGATCATTGCTTTGTCATAATGGAGATATGTGCAGCAATTATACTTCTTTTAATTGATTTGAAAGTACTATCAGACATGTAAAATGTTTTAAATAAATATTATTTATTTTTGTAAAACTTATGTAAGCAACATCATATGGAAGCTTTTCAGTTTCCAGAGCTTTTAGTTTTACAACCAGGGATGATCCGTATCCGGCTCAAAGGACCGTTTGTTACGGATGTTTTCTTAAAAGCTTGCTACTACATGCTCAGTAAAATTCCCTTTTTCCACATACAGGGTGGAAACGTTAAGTGATCTCACTCGATTATTTCTAAACTATACAAGATATTGAAAAACTGGTTACTGATCCTGAAACTGCTTCATGACCTCTTTCAAACGGTACCAATAAAAGGTTACAGAATAAACTTGATCTATCTGAAAATTCAATGTTTCCAACTTCCATACTAAATGTATGCCAGACACAATATTGGAAATGTAATTTTTTTTATTTAATAATTAACTCTTAAAATAAACTCGTAAATTGTATTCTTATTTAAAATTATTCATGGAAAATATTGGTTTTAGGCTTTACTTGCTATAATGTTGTCACGAGACGAGTGTCATGACTGTGGTAGTACTAAATGTATGGAAGAAGGAAACATTGAATTTTTGGATAGATCCAGTTTATTCTGTAACCTATTATTGATACCACTGGATAGAGCTTGTGAAGCACTTTTAGAATCAGTAATCAGTTTTACGATATCATGTGTAGTTTTTAAAATGATGTGACTTTACCGAATGTATGGAAGCTGGAAACATTGAATTTTCGGATAGATCCAGTTTATTCTGTAACCTATTATTAATACTGTTTGATAGAGCTCATGAAGCACTTTCAGGATCAGTAACTAGTTTATTGATATCTTGTATAGTTTAGAAATAATCAAGTGAGATCACTTATCGTTTCCACCCTGTATAAGTTAATTCATAGTGCAAGTCATCATAAATTGTATACAATTTTCCATCCCACAAGAAAAGAACCAGGCTGTGCATGTCTGAACCGTGGAATATTTTATTTCAAGCGTAGGTAAGTATTAAATGTATATTTACAGACCATGAATATTGCGTCAGACTTCCTTATTTTATGTGAGACGACGTTACAGGGAAATATGTCAACAGTATTATATTTTATGATCGCTAGGTATGACTAGTGTTTAAAGTTTAATGGTTGCCTATAGCATTTTCGAGATAATTTCACCCACAATAAAACCCAGAGAAAGGGACTCTTGACTTTTTTTTATCATAATTCGAGCTTTTGTTTTGACTCTATCTAAATTATATTCCTTTAATCCTCCTAATTTGTTCTTTGTCGGACTCGAGATTAATGCAATCAGTCATAATCACAATTATTAATCGTTATCAAAGGAACTCGCAACGACTTTAATCCAAAGATTAAAAGAAGAATAATGAGCAAAAGTAATTTCAGCCGTGAATTTCAGGGTTACTTTTTGACAACTTGATATGAAAAGTTTTAAATGATTCGTTAGATGTGCGCCGTCATCGTATTTGATTAGGGCTAAAATTGTTAAGTTTCTTAAGTTTTCTGAATTCTGAATAATGTATTAGCTACTAAAATAACTTAATTTTAATAACAAACTTGACCTTTACCTATGAATATTTCATTTTAGTTTACAAAACGTATGTAACGCAATGATAAAGCACAAAATCCTCCAAAAGAAAAACAAAGTCAAGCGTTTCCAAGATGGCGGTCGTAATTTTCCGCGCGCTGTCAAACCGCGCACGTTAAAGGGCGCTGACCTATCGACCTGTGACGTCACGCACTTTTCGTTGAGGAAGGGCGTGTCCGTGATTTGTGCGTGGAAAGTTATCAAGACCGTTTTCGTTAGAGATTTCTTACAAAAATCGTATTTTTTTTTTTGTGAAACGTCTCTGAATGCTTAGATTATATTAGAATAGGTATTTTCTTTTCTTTGTAGTTGTAAGGTGATTCTTGAACAATAGATTAGGAATATTATCACAACAATAGATTAAAGGAAACAAAATGTAGGTACTCCAAGTTATCGCTACATTTATTTCAGCTACATTTACTATTACTAGCTTTCCGCCCGCGGTTTCGCCCGTGTGAAAATTTGTCTGTCACAGAAAATTTTTATCGCGCGCGCGTTTCAAAACTGGGATAAAAACTATCCTATGTCCTTTCCCGGGACTCAAACTATCTCTATGCCTAATTTCATCACAATCGGTTCAGTGGTTTAGCCGTGAAAGCAAGACAGACAGACAGACAAACAGACAGAGTTACTTTCGCATTTATGTATAATATTATTTATTAGTAGGTAAGGATTTATTTTTATTGATTGATTTCTTGTGATAAGTTGTGGTCTCCATTGCCAAACAAATAAAGGTTTTGTTGACTTACTTAACACATTACTATGAATCTTAATAGGTAGGTACACATACAACATTGTACAGGTCCTGTCAGCCCTATGACATCACTTCGTGTTTATTCATGATCATAGTACGACAATGCACACGCCTCCACTGACACGCTCATGTCATGTTACGTCACGCAGACATCCTTGTGATTATGGTAATCGGGTTAATACAGAAAACTGATAAGCAGAAAATGTTAAGTTACCTACAAAATTAATTCACTGTTGTTATTCATCAATTACTCACTGACGTAAAATAATTGTCTTCCAAGGTGCTAGGTAAACTACACAGACAGACTTTATTATACAGAATTATAATGAGGTAGGAATGAATATGAGAGGTATTCCCCGTAACTCTTTGAGTCTACTGCTAAAGTCCACTGTTTTTTACTGAAAATATTTCCGGGTATTTTGGTATTCCTTAAACTATCGTTCGTTTTAGCCAAATGACGTCCACTGCTGGACAAAGGCCTCCCCCAAGGTTTTCCACAATGAACGGTCCTGCGCTGCCCGCATCCAGGCTCTTCCCGCGACCTTTACCAGATCGTCGGTCCACCTAGTAGGAGGCCTGCCCACGCTACGTCTTCCAGCCTTATACTTTACCTAGTTAAATAAAATAATCCCTCCAAAAGCCCCAGGCTTCAGCACACAGTGCTGTGGTCGGGCCATACTCCACTACGCGACTTCAACTTAACTGAACTGAAGTTGAAAAAGCTCATTGATTTAGGAATTCCCAACTTTTTTCCAGCCATTAGACGCCTATTGCTGAACATGCGGGCTTCCTTTGCCCATTGATTGTCACACTAAACGATTCGAGGAAACGTATGATTATAATTAACTTTAAAAAAAAATAAAACCGACTTCAAATGCGTGAACACAAAAAAAACTAAAAATTAAAAATATTGCGTATAAAAAAGTTCATCCCCAATTTTCCACCCTTGGGGGTGAAATATTTTCTTCAAATTCGCATGAAACCACCCTTTTGATAATACCTATTCAACAATAAAATTATCGTTCAAATTGATTTATAATCGGCGGAGATATTGCGTATAAAAAAGTTCATCCCCAATTTTCCACCCTTGGGGGTTGTTATTTCTATTATTAAATTTAAATGGGACCACCCTTGAGGTATTACCTATACGCCGAAAAAAGATTTTTTCAAATCGGTTCATAATTGGCGGAGTTATCGCGTAACAAACATAGAAAAAAAAAAACATACGGGTCGAATTGAGAACCTCCTCCTTTTTTGAAGTCGCTTGAAAAAGACAAGTTCATTCTTCAGTAATCTGACGATTGGAAAATCAGTCATAAATGGACTATAGTTCCAAAATACTGAACTGTCCTATCCATGGCATTGACAGCGGGGCGCCACCGTCAATACCGGATCGCTGGTTCCGATTTTTGCCATGTTGGAAACCATAAAGTTGAACGATGGTAGCGCCCCCTGTCATTGAGTTTAGTGGGACAGTTCAGCGTGGGTCATCTTTACACGGACGGACTCAATATACAAAGTCATGATGACTGAAAACGCGTGCTGCAAACGTGACGCACAAATCCAAAGACCTATCAGTTGTCAATGCTTCCTGACATCACGCCGAAGCCGTCATGCCTGAAGGCTGGCTCGGGTTACCGAAACGTGTCAAACTAACGTGCTCGCAACGTGACACACACAGGTATTGTTACAGTAATGATTCTGCCGTCATGATACGTTTTCAGTCATGGTAAAGGTAGGCCACTTATTGCTTTGTGAGTAAAACACTCAAATTAAAGTAATTGGCATCGTCATCCTCTCTAAATACCATAATGCTGAAATAAAACTTCATAATATTGCAAGATCCTGGTTATTTTAAATTATAACTACAAAAACTCCTGGCTATAGATATGTTGATATTGTTAAGGGTTCAAACTACGTAAGATCAAGTAAAGTGTAGGATCCAGATTCCAAGAATGGAAGATGTTTCGCTAATGAACAAGATATTAATTACATTACAACCATATACCTTAATGGTTTGTTTCTTGTTCATGCAAAACAGAAACTGTGTTTTATTTTAAGTATAACTTTTTTACGTAAAAGTTAATTGGTGTTCTTTCTTGATAATTGAAAATACTAAAAAAAATTGGTAACGATAATTAGAATAAGATTATAACTGAAGTATTCTTGAAACTTAATTATTAGCTTAATATGTATTAGTTTTATAATGCCTTTGTTTTATCGTATGTAGAGCTACTGCCGGTTGTTATTGTAGGATTAAATGTAAAGCCTAAAGGATTACGGGCGTCGCCCTGCCGGTAAAGATAAGGTTCGATATCTCTAAATCATTGATCATTGCTTTGTCATAATGGAGATATGTGCAGCAATTATACTTCTTTTAATTGATTTGAAAGTACTATCAGACATGTAAAATGTTTTAAATAAATATTATTTATTTTTGTAAAACTTATGTAAGCAACATCATATGGAAGCTTTTCAGTTTCCAGAGCTTTTAGTTTTACAACCAGGGATGATCCGTATCCGGCTCAAAGGACCGTTTGTTACGGATGTTTTCTTAAAAGCTTGCTACTACATGCTCAGTAAAATTCCCTTTTTCCACATACAGGGTGGAAACGTTAAGTGATCTCACTCGATTATTTCTAAACTATACAAGATATTGAAAAACTGGTTACTGATCCTGAAACTGCTTCATGACCTCTTTCAAACGGTACCAATAAAAGGTTACAGAATAAACTTGATCTATCTGAAAATTCAATGTTTCCAACTTCCATACTAAATGTATGCCAGACACAATATTGGAAATGTAATTTTTTTTATTTAATAATTAACTCTTAAAATAAACTCGTAAATTGTATTCTTATTTAAAATTATTCATGGAAAATATTGGTTTTAGGCTTTACTTGCTATAATGTTGTCACGAGACGAGTGTCATGACTGTGGTAGTACTAAATGTATGGAAGAAGGAAACATTGAATTTTTGGATAGATCCAGTTTATTCTGTAACCTATTATTGATACCACTGGATAGAGCTTGTGAAGCACTTTTAGAATCAGTAATCAGTTTTACGATATCATGTGTAGTTTTTAAAATGATGTGACTTTACCGAATGTATGGAAGCTGGAAACATTGAATTTTCGGATAGATCCAGTTTATTCTGTAACCTATTATTAATACTGTTTGATAGAGCTCATGAAGCACTTTCAGGATCAGTAACTAGTTTATTGATATCTTGTATAGTTTAGAAATAATCAAGTGAGATCACTTATCGTTTCCACCCTGTATAAGTTAATTCATAGTGCAAGTCATCATAAATTGTATACAATTTTCCATCCCACAAGAAAAGAACCAGGCTGTGCATGTCTGAACCGTGGAATATTTTATTTCAAGCGTAGGTAAGTATTAAATGTATATTTACAGACCATGAATATTGCGTCAGACTTCCTTATTTTATGTGAGACGACGTTACAGGGAAATATGTCAACAGTATTATATTTTATGATCGCTAGGTATGACTAGTGTTTAAAGTTTAATGGTTGCCTATAGCATTTTCGAGATAATTTCACCCACAATAAAACCCAGAGAAAGGGACTCGCCAAAAATTATAATAAAAAAAAACTTTTATAAAAACAAGCTTTATTCTGAAATGCAGTTGTACTAAAACGAAAACAATAATTGTATGCAAGGTTCAAATAATTTCGAAAGCTTGTATCGCGCATGGAATTTATTCCCCTTATATTCTGTTTGCGCTACAAGCTTTCGAAATTATTTGAACCTTGCATACAATTATTGTTTTCGTTTTAGTACAACTGCATATCAGAATAAAGCTTGTTTTTAAAAAAGTTTTTTTTTATTATAATTTTATTTTACACTTTTTAGTTGTATCTCAATCTGGGCCCTGGTCATCAATTTTTTACATCAATTAGCACCAAAGTGCTCGGGAAGACGAATCCAACGAACCCAAACTCGATAAGTTTCCGCCGTTTCGTTTAGGAGTTCTTATGGCCACCTCCCGAATCCATCATCAGGACCCTGGACATTATCTAGCACTAAAGTGCTCAAAAAGACAAATAACGAACCCAAATTCGATGCGATTCCGCCGTTTCGTTTAGGAGTTCCTATGACCACCTCCTGACTCCACCATCAGACCAGCTCAATGGTACCATAACATTGCATTGTCATCGTACTTACATAGGTATACCAAATTTCAGCTCAATCGGTTGAAGAGAACTGGTCTTAATTTCAGTTGCAAGATTTGTCCCACACATACTAACAAGTGAAGTCAATATAAAGCTTGTAATAATAATAAAAATGATGGAACTGAAATGAATATTGTCCACGAAATCACATTGTGATCATCATCTTGTTCTTATTAGATGGTCTATTATGCCTGTAGGTGACATCTTTTTAAAATTATTACGTGGAGTAGTATGAAATTATAGAGTCGAGATCGCCCGAATTACTCGAAATGTAGAAGTCAAATAATGATAATCAATATTTATTCAATTGCTAATGGAAAATGTAATTTATATGATTCAATTCGTTCTATTTACTTTCTTATCTATCACTAGTTAGTTTACCTTGTCATTGCATAAGTTATTAGAACATTGAGTAATTAGTTTAATAGTTTATAAGGTGACTCAGAATACTAGACACAAGAGCAATTAATTAAGTAGATAGTTCTACCACAGAATAATAATAAGTACTACCTACCTATCAATAACATCAAGGTACAAATATAAAAAACATTTTTACTACCCTGAAAAACATTTTTTTCTTAATTTTCAGAAAAATAACGTTTTGAAATTACTAAATTAGCAAAACAAGTTAATTGGGAAAAATAGTGAAGCCATAAGTTTGCTAAAAGATGGCTTAAATGAATTCACTTTTTGACAGATCATAAAACTATTGAAATTAATTTCTTTATAACTTTTTGACGAGTCACGTGTACTCGTGACATCAATTACGTTAGATTAGATAGGGTCCTACGTCAACTGGGTCTTTGGAGGGTACTTCAGAGGTGCACTCAATAGCACATACACTGTATTGTTGTTGAAAAACAGCACTTATTAAAACTGCAATAAAAGCCACTGTATAGGCTTAGTTTGATGTGTTGATGTCTAAACATTGTTGAAATATTTCAGTCAATAGTGTTATTTAATCTTTTGACGTCATTGTATGTAAGTTGGCAATTTCAAAACAAAACGTTTTCTAAATTAACTCGATCAGGATTTTAAACTATGTTAATTCCTCACTTGTATGTAAACTTGTATGTAGGTAAGTAAGTAAATACATTTATGTAATTAATTATTTAGTGCCTGAAAAAGTATCTAGGTTTTTAGTTTCAAAATATTGAATACGTAAACGATATTTAAATAAATGGGTAAGTGAATAGATAAGGCTTTTCATCAAAATGTCAATGATTGATTGATCACCAACCACCACTAAACTGACACACATAGATTTGAAAAATGTAGTCCAAATAATATCTGTTTGTTTTCGTAGAAAACTTCTTGATGAGATAAAAGACAAGGAAAAGAAAAAACAATCTTGGAAGAATGGAAAATTTCATACTGATAAATCAACTTCAAGTCTGAAGAAACTTTCAAACTTTTTCTTCTGTCGTTTTCGTAAGAAAAAATAAATTAAATACAAAAGATGTTAAAGCGATTATTTGAATACAAAATAGGAAGCAATTAAGGGCTTGTAAATGCCCTTTCAGTCTGTTACAAAAACAGCTTTAAGGAAATGAGTTAGTCATTGTTAATCTGATGAAAAGGCACCGCTTCGGGAAGTCCAGTGTAGATTTAACTAAGATTGTAAATATATTTCAACTAAATACTCAATTCAGAGATAGGCCCGAATAAGGTCGAATTATAGAGTAAAAAACATAAAAAACTAAAATATTTAGACATATAGTTAAAGTTAGGTGTTGTTAAGCGAAAAGTTGTAAAATACGAAATGTTCTTTTATCTATGTGGTAAGTAATAAAACAGACTAGAATACGGGTGCAGGTATAATTTAAAATATACCCGCATCGTCTTTAGCCGTACGGTCGTCGAGAATATATAGCACCTATTCGAGGTCATAATTTGATTTGTAGTTTTCTTCAAGAATGTACAGACTCTATCCATCAATATACATACATTGATTCACTTTGATACGAAATAAGCGATTTACTTCAAAGTGAACTGTAAGGGAATGGAGTTCTCTACAACATCTGTCTTCCAGCTCTCCTGTAACTATAAGTGTTTTTCTAGAATGAATAGGTATTAAGAGTAAGTGTGCTCTATCTTAGATCTCATCATCATTTACCATTGCGATAACAAAGAGGTGAGATTGAGGTCAGACACACTCATTTACAAGTAAAAAAAGATATTATGTACCTTTCAGATAAATCTCGTTATGCAAAACTACGTGAGTTATATGTTTACTAAAGTTGTTTAAAGTTATTCTGTTTCTGAAATGTATCCTTCTCCATAAAAGTCTAATATTTTATAGTGCCTCATACAATTTAAATTATAGAGTAGCTGTCAATAACGTCATGTATTATGTACACGCGAGGCACTGAATCGTAATGAACCGAAAAGCGGTGTGTCGGCTGATGGAAAATTTACTGTAGCTTAGACCTATATTAGGTAAGAGGATAGAAGTCTGAAAAACAATAGGTGTGCGTTTGGTTCCGTCTAGTTTATAGGGCTAATCTTTTCAGATCTTTCAATTATTGCTATAGTTAATTAGAAGTATAAGATGCATTTAAAATCGCTGGGTACGAAAGCTGCCAATAATCCCGTGTAAAGCACATACATGAGTTTTCATATCACTGAGATAGGAAATAATGGGTTCACTATTATAAACTATCGTTATTCGTTCCATATTTCAAACGACAACAGGTACCTATTTCGTACGACTAGGGCCCAGTTACTCGTAATGTGGTTACTTTCGTATTTGTCATTTCTTTATACACTTGGGAATTTTTGTTAGGAGTCACTTCTTAACGTAACTTACGGGGGGCACTGATTATAATAATATGTTTTATGGTTGATGGGTATTTTAGGGATCATTCACTGAACCCTATTGACTATTCTCATACATAAGTACATTTTCGTATAGAGCACGTGTTCGGAGGCGTGCCATTGCACTTGCTCTTGCCAAATGTTCGGAAAAATTGGCTCCACTGCCCCAACGAATTTTAAATAGCTATTTTTAAGGGTTCTCTACCACTTTAGAAAAAAAGAGAACACTCAGGTGATCGTCTGTAACAGGTATTTTTCCAAAAACTAGATAGATACTAGCTAGATAGATATTAATAGTGCATTAAATGGTGACCCAAGGAATGACGTACAAATTATTTTCAATCAATTTTAATTAACAGCAGTTAGGATCGTATTACTTGTACATTTGTATGACCTGACCTTGGAGAGCTTATCAGTTCATTATTTTTCGGCCTAGTCGTAATATTTTTCGTAATTGGAAAGTATATCCAGAAAGTTATTGGAAAGAACATAATTAGGTAAAATAACATCCTTATCTGCAAAACAAGATAATTAGAAAAATGTAGAGCGAAATAAAAATATTATGTTTACAATGAAGTGATGCGTTAAAAATGTAGAGAACCCTTACAAGCGAGTAAAGCTCACACTTGACACTTTTTTTTCATTCTCTACCCACAATAGCATTGCTTTTAAATTATTGCTTTGTTGAAGGTGGTCGCCCGTTTGAAAAGTAAATATTTACGTGAACAATCCAAAAAAATATGTTCATCTTTGCTTTTACTTTTTGTTAAAATAACAAAGCGTGATTTGAAGCTTTTTTGTAAAGATGAAACGGTAGGTAAATAGAACTCTATTTCGTTTTTATTCAATCATCTTTAACTGGCAGTTCAATAAAAAGTTGACGCCATCGTTTTTAAATACCTACTGTCTAGTGTTAAGGAATTTAAAAAAGTTTGGATCCTTTTCATGAACTTAACATTGTCAAAAAAAGAAAAGGGTGTAGTGTTTATTTATGAAACATACAAAATAACATATTACATAAGCGATTATTATACCTAATGCCCGATCGAGCAAGAAGCGTGTACCCACTACTTTTCCACCAACTTCCATTGTTTTCGAGGTGCAGTGACTGATCAGGTGTCGTGGAAAAATACTGTCATACGAGCACGCGAGCCACCACGGTAGGCCACTCTACTGCCATAAAATTTACTGCTGGGGCTTTCCTAGCGGTGGTACTCTGGTAACACGAGTGACTATCACTGTGAGTGAGAATGAAGTGAGATTTACAGCACGAAAGAATAGGTCAGCGCCAAATAGTCCGTAACACCCAAAGTGGACAAAAAAAACCTTACTTAAATTGAAACATAGATGTGTTGCGACCTTTTTGGCTACTTTGGGTTGGGTGGTACGAACTAAGTGACACAACTCACAATTTTTAGTAAAATTGTTAGCTACCAAATTTGTTATATCATTAAATAAATAAAATAAATAAATAAACATCCTTGGACATTTTACACTGCGCTTCTAGTCCCAAACTAAGCAAAGCTTGTACTATGGGTACTAGACAACGGATATAAACATACTTATATACTTTTTTTTGTAAATACATACTTAAGTATTATACATAGAAAACACCCAGTCCAATACAAACAAATATGTTCATGTACACAAATGTTTGTACTGTGCGGGAATCGAACCCGCTACCTCCGGAATAGTAGTCCGTTTCGAACCACTACACCAAATTACAATTTATGAACAATGATTTGTAATAGTTGGAACTATCAGTATTTCACAGTGACGCATCGTAGTCGAACGGCTTCAGTGGCAGAGTGATCTATCGCCTTGCCAGAAAAATATTTACTTGCAGTTCATTGATGCCTAGTGCAAACTACAAGTCATTATATTATACTTACATGAAAGATCTACAGTTATGACGTGAAGAATTGAGAAAGTTAAATATTAACGTAGACTTTGCGCCACTACGTGCCTGATTTTTATTTAATTCATAGATAGAGACTTTCATCGGGAGTTTAACAAATATTATATGTACTACATTACGTTTATTAATGTATGTTACGTTACGTTATGTACTCACGGCTTGACGTTTCGGCTGCGATGCTGCAGCCGTGGTCACAAGCAGACTACATTGTTTGTATTAATTACATTGTGGCAATAAAAAGTCATTATTCTATAGCAACTTTCGTTTCCACTCCGCAGATCCTGAATAGCAAAGCTCTACATTTTGCTTAGCTACCAAAAAATCTTAACCAGTGATGGTTGAGTTAGTCCCAGGGAAAGTTATAAACTGACCAAAAAAATAAACAAAAATAAAATAGGATGTGTACGAAGCTCATACATACTGTTTAGTATAAGTTTCGCATTAGAACAGCTATTCTCCAGTCCTAGCCGGTTTCTATTTAGTCTAAACCTGTCTAAACAAAAACAGTGTCAACGACCAAAATCACATGTCTGTCTGTGACAGTAATAAATTAGCATTAGAAAACTAAATGTTCAAACATGATTTGTTTTTCTCATGTTTACTCACTAACAACATCTCGTTTTAATTTCTCACATACTCGTACTTAGGCATATAATCGTACTGTGAAAATATTCTAGTTAGCTTAATTTATCTTTTAAACGGGACTATGCCCACATCTCGTTGCCACCGCTGCAATTCCTGCGTAGCCAGGATCTAAAGCTTCACCGTCAATAAAAACCTTGAGTTTTAATTTATCTTTTTAGTGAAAATTGTATCGAAATTCATATTACTTTGAGATTAGCATATCTATTAAGTAGGTGTAGGTATAAAGATATGCGGAAGGCACCGCGGTGGCGGAATACTTAATATCTTTATTTTATACATGTTATAAGTACATAGGTACCTATATCTTTTATTATCTGGGGCATGTAGTAGTGGCTGATAATCACACTGACAAAGGTGACTGAGTTTCTTCCGCCACTTCTTCTCAGTACCAGCCCATATGTTGTCCCGAAGCTCGTTGCCCTACCAGCTGTGTAGATAGTGTATATGTGCCTTGGAAAGGTCTATGTACTTACTGAATAAACTATTTATTTCATTTCAGTCATTATTTCGTACCAAACATACATTTTCGTAACCTTAGGGAAATGATTGCTTTGTACAAACTTTTATCCACAATCCAAGGGGGATTACCTCTCCATTAAAGTTTTTGTTATTTGTTACAAAAGATTTTCTTTTTGCAGCCTCTCCCTTAAAATTGGTTTTGCAGTTTAATTGAGAAAAAGTAGAAGTAATCAAGCATACTTAACTACGAGTATTTTTGCATTATACTACTAATGTAGAGTGTAGATTACACCAAGGTTGTTTCAGGCCGATTGCATAATTGCATATTCTCTATGTTATTCTTCGTGGGGTTCATGGAAACTCCTAGTGGGAATCTGTCAAACACTGTTTTTTCAACATGCATTTTTTAATGCAGAAAAAGGCAGGTATTTGACTGCAATTACACCGGAAGTTAAGTGAGATGCAGCCTAGGGTAGTACCTGACCTGTGAGTGCCTACACACTCTCGCCTACAAGATGCCCGGATTATAAGGCTCGTAAAAGACAGCAGCAGTCAGCCAATTTCAGTCGCTATTTGTTCGCATTATAAAAAAGTTAGAGAAGTTAGCATTACTGGGATATTGCTTGATTATTACTACTTGTATAATAATTTGTTTATTTACTGTTGTGACGCAGGATCACACGACATAATGTGGTCCTGGGCGGGCAGTTAGCATTCAATTATCAGGTTTATGCTAATCAGTTAAAGTGCTCCATAATGTTTTTGTTTGGATAGAGAAATAGGTGTGTATCTTCGATGCACGACTATAGGCGTGACAGATAACTAGAAGTCTATCTTTTGATTTCCCGTTAACCTCAACAGGTTAGTTAAACGTTAAATATGCTTTTGTCAAAGATCCTCCTTGTTTTTAACCAAAGGTATGTCGTTTTAGAGTAGGGTTTATTCTATCCTATTCCTAATAGTATTATAAAAAAAATGTACGCAATTCAGGCAATATTCATCGGACATGTAAGTGATAGTATCAAGAAATAATCTTTAGTTTAGATGTCATATTAAGTATTATACCTACGACCTTTATCAATCAATTCTAGCAAGTTCTTTATCAATTGTTATTGTATGCCATCTAATCAGCTCCTGTTATCAGTAGCCTACAAATTGATCAAAAAGAATAGACACGCATTCGGAATTAAAGGTTTAGCATTAACGATTATACCTACTACGTGACTGACTCGTGTTACTGCATAGATAGAGAGATACTCTTTTGCAGACTTTACAAAAATTGACAATTGGGTGTTTTAGGCCCGATTCCCACCAAAGCGGAGCGGAGAGGAAACTAGACGAGAGGAGAAGAGATGTGGAAATAACTAAATCTTATTGGTTATTCAAGACAAATCTCCTCATGTCTCCGATTTAGGGTAGATTCGACCAAACAAGAGTAAATATTAATCTCAGAATAAATCGTCAGTTTTGACATATTTCCCATACTGAAACTGTCAATGTGCCAGTTATATCAGGAGTTATTCTCGGATAAAAGTTTGTTTCATCATTAACCAATCAAGTTCTAAGACGTAACTGCTAAAAAAACAGACACATTGCCACAATCAAGGTGAAATCGTTCCTTACATGATGAGCAATCCAAAAAATCTTTGTTTGTGATTTTATTGTTACATTTCTTACATTTAAGCGTCCTAATACCTAATACCTCCTAATACCTAATACGTCCTAATACCTAAAAATTAGATTAGCTTTTTAGTCATTTAGTAAGTAGGTAGCTTTAAAATCAATATAGAGTTCGCGAAAAAGTAACGTGAATTACTTTTGCCATCCAAAATATAGTAGAGTCACTTATACTTAGTTATAGCACAGAATACTTAATAGTAGCAACAGAAATTGCACTCCTTTGTGTAGGATCAGATGCCGACATTTTAACGGTAATAATAATAATGCAAAATATCCAACGCACTTGGTGCATTCGAAATCGCACCTTACTACTACGCTCATAAGAGCGCAATTTTTTTGTGTTCAGAATTGATCTACCTCACAGCTCAAGCGTCAGGGTTGTATAAGCAAAGTAAAATAAATAAAAACTTAATTTTAAGAAGCATTTATTGTATTTACGATTGGTAAACTTTAATCTAGTGGTGTTTGTATAAACGTACCATCACTAAAGTACCTATTAATAAACTTCAGTGTTGCGATAATTCGAAATTAGACAAACAGTTTTAAAAGGTGTAGTGTCGGAAAATAGACACGGTGAAGTAAAGTTAATGTTTATATTAGCTAAAATATTTTTTTTGCTACAGTTTTTTGTCATAAATATTTCAAAATTATTTAAAAAGTGTAGTTTTTTTTAATTATTTAAATTACTGCCGTTAATTATTATTCCTAAATATTACGATTTTCCATTAAAGAAGGATAACAGTGCTGTTGGAACAATAAACCTTGATTGTGACGATGATCGACCGAGCGTGTATAGAAATACGCGTGTGCTCACAGGCGCGTGGCGGCCCTGACTGATTTGCAACTTGAAGTTGTCGCGCGCTGTAGGTAATTATCTCGGCCGGCATAGGCGAGTGACGGAGGCCTGGTTATAGTGTAATTATAGGTACATTATTGGATTTTCTTTTCTTTTTAAACAGGGTATTTCGACTTTTTATTAAAGTTCATTTATTACCCAGATATTACTATAGATATTGCCGTTATAATAAAGGAAATGTATTTATTTTGTAAGGACGGTTTATCGTAAACAAATAAACAATGCTACGTGACTAAACCAACGTTTGACTTTACGCGGCTGGATCGGTAAAACAATTTCAAGGGAATCCCAAGTTTGATTAATTTGAATCGAGCTGTTTTGCTCAAATAATATTTTGTGATATTTATGCCCGTTTTCACCATCAATCCCTAATTTTTAAGTGACCCCGATGTAAACAAAACTTATGAAAATTCCTATTATTTGTTACCATTAGGGGTCACTTAAAAATAGGGATTGATGGTGAAAACGGGCATTAATCAAATAAGTTTACTTTGCAAAAGTTCAAGTTCTGACTTTTATAGGTAGAGTTTTTGTTTTTAGACCTTTTAGACACGTATTTACAGTATTTCAAACAAAAAAAAAGTAGATGAAAAGTATTATTCAGTAAGGGTTTAAGCCTAGTGGCATAATGAGATTCACACTGAAATAAACAACAGTGAATTAATTTTGTAGGTAACTTAACATTTTCTGCTTATCAGTTTTCTGTATTAACCCGATTACCATAATCACAAGGATGTCTGCGTGACGTAACATGACATGAGCGTGTCAGTGGAGGCGTGTGCATTGTCGTACTATGATCATGAATAAACACGAAGTGATGTCATAGGGCTGACAGGACCTGTACAATGTTGTATGTGTACCTACCTATTAAGATTCATAGTAATGTGTTAAGTAAGTCAACAAAACCTTTATTTGTTTGGCAATGGAGACCACAACTTATCACAAGAAATCAATCAATAAAAATAAATCCTTACCTACTAATAAATAATATTATACATAAATGCGAAAGTAACTCTGTCTGTTTGTCTGTCTGTCTGTCTTGCTTTCACGGCTAAACCACTGAACCGATTGTGATGAAATTAGGCATAGAGATAGTTTGAGTCCCGGGAAAGGACATAGGATAGTTTTTATCCCAGTTTTGAAACGCGCGCGCGATAAAAATTTTCTGTGACAGACAAATTTTCACACGGGCGAAACCGCGGGCGGAAAGCTAGTAATAGTAAATGTAGCTGAAATAAATGTAGCGATAACTTGGAGTACCTACATTTTGTTTCCTTTAATCTATTGTTGTGATAATATTCCTAATCTATTGTTCAAGAATCACCTTACAACTACAAAGAAAAGAAAATACCTATTCTAATATAATCTAAGCATTCAGAGACGTTTCACAAAAAAAAAAATACGATTTTTGTAAGAAATCTCTAACGAAAACGGTCTTGATAACTTTCCACGCACAAATCACGGACACGCCCTTCCTCAACGAAAAGTGCGTGACGTCACAGGTCGATAGGTCAGCGCCCTTTAACGTGCGCGGTTTGACAGCGCGCGGAAAATTACGACCGCCATCTTGGAAACGCTTGACTTTGTTTTTCTTTTGGAGGATTTTGTGCTTTATCATTGCGTTACATACGTTTTGTAAACTAAAATGAAATATTCATAGGTAAAGGTCAAGTTTGTTATTAAAATTAAGTTATTTTAGTAGCTAATACATTATTCAGAATTCAGAAAACTTAAGAAACTTAACAATTTTAGCCCTAATCAAATACGATGACGGCGCACATCTAACGAATCATTTAAAACTTTTCATATCAAGTTGTCAAAAAGTAACCCTGAAATTCACGGCTGAAATTACTTTTGCTCATTATTCTTCTTTTAATCTTTGGATTAAAGTCGTTGCGAGTTCCTTTGATAACGATTAATAATTGTGATTATGACTGATTGCATTAATCTCGAGTCCGACAAAGAACAAATTAGGAGGATTAAAGGAATATAATTTAGATAGAGTCAAAACAAAAGCTCGAATTATGATAAAAAAAAGTCAAGTTGGTATAGTAAGGCTGAATTGCACCACCTAACTTTGACCGTAACTATAACGATAACCGATAAAATGTATGGAGTTAGACTGATTTTTGACGTGTGTTAAAGTCAAAGTAAGATGGTGCAACCCAGTCTTAGTGAAATATTTGACTTTAACATCAAATAGCTGAGTAAATGCAGAATTGTCTCTAGGTATGCGAGTGCAGTCGGTAGCACATTAGACCTTACATTTTTGTTACAAAACAGCATTTATTGCAAGTACTTTAGACTTAAGATGCCAGTGTTACCCAGGATTATGTTGTCGTCTCTACATAAAATTATTTTCTTTGCAGAAGCAGACCATGGGTTACATACAGGGTAAGTAAGTATAGTTTTTTATTGAGCAGCTTATGCCCGTTTTCACCATCAAAGCCTAATTTTTAAGTGACTCCTATGAAAACAAAATTCCTGTTATACTATGTTACCATGAGGGTCACTTAAAAATTAGGGATTGATGGTGAAAACGGGCATTAGTCTACTCTAATTGCTTCTTTTATATTTTAGTAAGCTCAAACATTATAAATTAGAAATTGCGTGTATATTTTATAACAGAGACTTGCTGGAGTCATCCTCGTTTGAAGACGGCTTCGTCATAATTTGTCATCAAAGTTAATATTTGTGTTGTCTTATAACGTTTGACTTGCTAAGACGCCTAAAGCCTGTGACTCATAGAGGGAAATCTCCTTTAAGGTGCGAGTACACAACCGAGATAAGTGAGTAATTAGTTGATAAGGCGGTTAAACTAACTGCTGCATTTATTTTTAGATTAATATTATGTCACTGACGTAGACTTGTGGTATCAAATTCAAGTTATAGGTCTAAGTCAAGGACTCACATGTTATGTCATATATTTATGTTATTGAAAACTTACACAAGTGGTTCTGATACGTAATCAGTGATATGATTTTTGGGGTTATCAATATTGCTCTCATTGTAAAACCCGTTACTAAAATATTTTCCTTCCGTATTTGAATTTAATCAATAACTCTAAACCATGAAAACTAATTAAAATAGGGTGTCAATTCCCGTTGGGTCATTTTGTAACCTTATTCGTAAACATGGGGCGTCCTTGGGTCCATGACCGATATACGTTACTCGGTCACGGACCCACCCTCAAGTGAACAATAATAATATTGACTTTTTGTTACCACGTCATGTTTGGATAAAGACTTGTCGCTCATATCAATAGAAAATAATTTCAGTGCGTGCAGTTGCGTGCCCGCGAGGAATAAAAGCTTTTATTGCTTAAAATGGTTCTTATCTAAAAAGCTTTCATAAGATATTTTTGATTCAATATACTTATATCTTAAAATATCATTAGAGTTTCAACGGGGCTATGTGAAAATTTACAATCCGAGAAAAGTATGTAGCAGATTTATTAGGTTTTCACAAAATGAGCGCAAAGTTAAATCCAGTACATAAATGTGTCTTTTGATTCATCGCTACCCCCGCATCGCTTTAAGCGTTACTAATGAATGAGGTATTTATTTATAAATACAGAGACATTAACGAGTGTGACGAAAGCTGAAGCCTCTTACACTGCCACCAATATATCAATATATTGAGTTGGCAGAAAGAGGAACAAACTATCGAGTAAAACTTTCATACGAGCCTGTGTTTATACACATTTTCTGTGTCAGTGCCAGAACACAATTACCAGTTTAATAAGACCTCTAAAATCCCGATAAACTCTGCCTCTTTCTCTCAGTTTCCTTCATCAGAAGGAGGGTGTGTAGGTCTTTCAAAATGGTGTTTAGACCAGGAGTACACAAATTACATACGTCATACGAACTTATTTTTAAATCGAGTCTCGGGCGTGTCTGCTACGAGGAAGCTTTGTTTTAGACCATTCAACATGATTAATGAATATTACCGCATATTTTTTGCATGGACAATGTATGACTCTAATCTGAAGAGAGCTCTACATAATCTCCTGGGTTTTCCGAACGAGTGGGTATATAATACTGATACTGATTGTTGGGCTACAATAGAGTACTGTAGTTCGATAACTGTTGCATACATGAGGTATCACAGCGTTTAACATGACTTGCCACATCGCCTCTACATAAAATAGCACAGGAGAACAAAAACGGTGACATCTATGCAGTTGTAATAAATATTATTTTGCAAAAAAAATTTAGAGTCGACACAGAGCTTAATTTTAACAGGATTGACCTCAATCTGCTGCTGCATCAGAGTGTCAGTTCCGCTACCGTCATAAAATAGAGTTAATAATATAAATGTAACGAATTTATATCTTCGAGGTCACCCAAATACTCTGGAGAGCATTTGGCAATGTTAATCGACCTATTATAAAGTCTCATTGCGAGCGATATACCGTGAACGTAATAAATTAGATAGCGACCTCATTCTTTTTGCCATTAAATTTATTACTCCTGAAAATAACGGCCAATTACAATAAACAGTGCTGTAAAATAAAATCACGAACAATGCGAATTTATATTTTAGTTACTACTAATTAGATGTCTTCTTTTACAGATATTTTTTTCGTAGCAATTTAATTTTAGCTTTCAGCTTACGCATAGTAACCGTCCCTACGTTAATACCATTTTCCAGCAAAACCCAAAGCTGAATCCATAACACGTGTATAAGTGCCCTGAAAAAGGCCGTACTAAATAAAGAGTCTGAATTCGACATAAATAATAAGCTTTTTGCTTTGTTAACCAGATTCAAGTTAAAAACTTTTTGCAAAAAGATTTGAAAGTAGGCGGGATGAGAAGTTAAGCAATGCTTTTCCTATGAACTTTGTACGGTATCAAAACACTGGTTACTATGACATGGAAATTACCATGAATTATAAATTCGCCTGAAGCAGTATCGATCCCTGCACGGGACTATTCCCACCTCTCGTTCCCACCACTGCAACTCCTGTGTAGCCAGGATCTACAGCTTGACCGCCACAAAAACCCAACCAATGAAGGTCAAGTTTGTCCCGGGGGAAAGCTAAACTGTCATTGGACCCGCAACGAAATTAATCAGAAGAACATAGGAGGAGCTCGAAATTAAGGTTCGACTTCCCTCCATTGCAAAGCGGATGACAGGTAACAAACAAAGGTTTAAAACATCGATCGATCCCTGCACTGTGCGCCGTACCCTCGCTCTATTTACCTAGATGCGGCGTGCATTACAAATTCATATCAAGGCTCTATTATCGATTCTGCTTGTGTCCATGCACACAATATGATGGTTTTGGTGGGTATGGCAACCAAGTTTCAGTATTGTGGCATAACCTTCTCGTTTGTAACAATACAAAAGCAATCTACTCACTCCTCTATTCACAATCGGAAGTCAGAATAAAGTTTTTGAATTTCTGTTGTCTACCTACTGGCCTATCACAGTAAAAAAATGGGCTCAAGATAAAATGAGAAACTCATAATGAGAAAAATAAAAATAATAAACCATTTGAGAAAAAGGATAGAAATTGATTATTGGAAACTCAGTGTGATAAGTTTTTGTGCTCTATTATTTTTTAAATTAAAACACATGCTGTTAACATTTAAAATTTTTAGCTAGTACAGTAAAAGTTTGACGTAGCGTTTACGAAGAACTTGATCGATAGACTGTCTAGGGTCCCTGACCCGATAACCCAGTTTGCACTCGATGCAATATTTATAATAGCAGACATATTGATTTCCGTAAGGACTGCATCTTTTGTTGTCCATAGAAATACTACGATGTACTCATATAACATTATACAAAAGTTGACTAAAGAATGAATAAATGAATTCGCCAGAAGTTTTTGTTTGAAGCGAAGACTTGATTCTCTTTCTAGGTTCTAGTAATGTGCCGAAGGGTCCCCAACGAATTCCTAGTTCATATATTCGGATTAAGAAAGAGAGCTTGTTCTGTATTGTCTTAACTAGAAATCAAATTTAGGATCTTCTGGTGTCATACCACGTCGTTACCTGTTAACTTATTATTCTGTGCCTCTGTCGTTACCTTACTCTGCCATTAAGTAGTAAATATTTTCTATGGTGGAAAAAGAGAAAGAAAGTTTAAACACCTTGCCTATTGCCTTCCTTTCTTATACTAAGAAGCGAAAAAACATTGTTAATGAGATAAAATGCGTGCGTATACATAATACTCGTAGATTAATGGGCTTTGTTTAAATAATACTGATTACAAAGTTCATCTCAAAATCTTCAATGTCAACATATAATCAACGTTATTGATGACGCGCGGGATCTGGCTCACTCCTGCGCATACCGACGCGCGCTGGTCCGAGTTAGGGTTGCCACTTTTTTTGCAGCTAAAATACATTGATTACAAAAGGCGAGAATAAAGTCTATAGTATAAAAATAGAGTACATTTTATTTTTATTTGTTATTAGGTTTAAAAACTTATTTTTTATTGTTTTTAGCAGTTCATCAAATTAGTATCTCTATTAAACAATTGCACAGCATCTTTACAGTCTATATTTTTAAACTTACTTTCGAAATCCCGCAGATAGCAAATCATACCAAATAAAGTAACTATTTTCATGTGCTTTAGAGTACAATTACCTGAAATAACATACAATATTTTATTATAAAGTACGGGTGGCAACCTTAGTCCGAGTGCGAATCACACGCATACATCTTCAATTGGACAACGACCAGAGAAGCAAGACCTCCTGGACTGGCCACCACGCTTTTAATAAGCTTCAAAATTTTATATTCCTAGAGGAGAGACAGGGTTTTGGTAAATTGGACACAACATAATAGACCTGAACCAGAATTTAAAAAGCTCTTCAGCAAAATACAGCTTAGGGTCTTTCAATGAAAGTGGATAATAGAGTCGCAGGCGAGATAGAGATCTTTAAAATCTGGTGATTTTTTTATTGTACCGTCAAACAAAAAGCATCGCTCTATTAATAGCATATCAAAACAGAACCCGATCTTCAGAAAGCAGTAAAAAATAGTCTTGTAATTTTTGGCAATACTAAAAAATTTCGGCAGTTATTTTTTAACGAATTTCAAACGCGTGGGCAGTATTTATGCGATAAACAGGCGTATTATTAGCTCTGTTTTGTTATTGTAATGGCATGTAATGCAGATGACTTGGCTTCTTGTCAAATTGACGTGATTTACTGTTGAAGTTTGAAGCCTACGTGTACTTAGTTGGAGAATTTTAACGTGCTCCGAGGTTCTGAGATCATTTCTCTATTGGAAAACACAGTGTAAAACCACTATGGTTAATAATTTAGTTGGAACTTTAGAGATTGCAGGCTTGTAGAAGCAATATTGCTTTATTCATCATCATCATCATTTCAGCCATAGGACGTCCACTGCTAGCAAGCGCTGGATGCAGGCCGCTACCAACCGTGCGATGTGGAAGTCATTGGGGGAGGTCTATGTTCAGCAGTGGACGTCCTATTGCTTTATTGTCTGGAAAGAAATATATTATCTTCAGAGGGCATTTCAGCAGTAGTCGGTTCATTTCAGATTCAGGCAATGTTCGAGGCAAAGGTATCAAATACTAACAGAAAATCTCAGCTTACAATTAGCTTTTTCAATTCACCAGTTCATAAACAACCGTGTATAATTAATTTAGTTTCATACAAACACTTGTTCAGACAGAAACCAGACGTGTTACATAATTCCGCGCGATCTCGGCATACGTCCAAATCTATTATTTGAAACTCAGTTCCAAATAAGACTGAGCATCACGCTGCATTCAGCTACGCCTTAGCCATTTTACTTTGAAAGATTTTATTTATCATATTAAAAAATGAAAATAGAAAACAAAGAGAGGTAATAGAGCCACTTTCATAAGTCATCACCAGTCGCCACAAAAGGCCCTTAAGATTTTTCATGCATTTCATACTTATGGTATCGATAACATTAGCGCTCGAGTGAGTTTTGTCTCGTGACTGGAATCCTAGCCACAAGCAAACGTATTCATGGCTTGTGGCGAATCAGTGCGTATAAATAAAGTAGCAGTAGTAGGTACACACCTAAGTGAAGTATAAAAGTGAAAATAAAACGACCTTTATTTAAGAGCAGCCTTCCATCATGAAAAAGCCCTGACTCCACAATTTTTTGAGGTTTAAATTCAATCAAAGCTCGGGAATACTTTTGAATTTAGCTAAGATGTTACAATAATTTTCAGTACGTTAAACAGACCAGATCTAATATAAAAAGATCATAAAAAGAAAAACTAGAACAACGACAAGCTCCTGTAGCTCCTTACAAGGTCCCAGAAAGTACGAGCACGTGCCTACTTTTCCCCTTACCCAATCAAGTGCGACAAACTAGACAGCAAAGACTGTATTAATTAACGTTAAAAATAACTCTTTGCACCTACTCATTTCCTACCGGTCTTCCAAGCCGTTCAAGGCAAACTCGCCGGTAAAGGTATGGGCGATTCCGTTGGCAAGATTGATATTGGCTTGATAAGCGGTCGTGGTCGAAGGCCAAAGTAGGGCGATGCTTCGACCTTGCTGACCACGTGGGGACCGCGTGCGCAGCTCGTTATGCGCCTGAGTTCGATTACTCGTATCATGAGAACACAGTTGTTTGTGCAGTTTTTTCGATACTTTATAGACGGTTTTTCTTTTTGACATTATCTAATTTTACTTTAAGTAGTGTGAGTCACGATTGAGATCATTTATCAAATCTCTATTTCGTCGTAGAATTAATTAGTATCTTGATTTAGATATGATTTTGGCGATGAAGTATTCCACAAGGATACTTACTTTCTCACACATAATATCAATGAATACTAGATATTTGCTCAAATACGTAGTTTCATCACACTTTCAGTCACAATAGAAATCGAGAAGCTTTAAGCTAAAAAGAAAATTACCATCCTACGTCATATTTCATGTAATGACGAAGTATCGTGATTTTGTCAACATTATTTCCACAATGGGAAGGTAACGTACGTTTCCCTGTAGATAAGATAAATTCTATGACATTTGTCTGTAAACCTTTTGATTGTGATCGAATTATATTATTGCTGTCTAGGGAAAAAACTATAGAATTTCCTTTTCGTTTTACCAGATATGGAAAATTTTAAGAAAAATATTTTGGAGGTCGTTACAAAAAAGAGAAAAAATATGTAATAACAACAAATATAAATAGCAACAAAAACATAAAGTAATATCAAAAAGAGTTTAGGTTTTGATGTGATAAGTTTAAAAATAAATGGAATAATTTAGCTCGATAACATGTAAATATGATGGCATATGAAGCTAAACATTGGGGTATTTTATGTCGTTTTAATAAGTGCGATATTGCAACAAAAACTTAAAAGTTAACCTAAAAATTTTGGTAAATGTGGAATCTACCTACGACCTTTCGAAGATCAGCGGAGTTTTCCTTAATAGCAGCTAAAGGATTTATTGCTGTTTTTAAATGCCAACCTTACCTAACCATATTAATGAAAATGTGAAATTAAAACCGTCTAACAATATCTACGTAAAATGATTTTTGTGAAAATGTTCTCCTAAGTACTCCTAACTATTTCAACTCAATTTATTATATCGACTCATATGTATGTTTATTTCTGAAGTTCTTCTTCTACGTTATATTAGTTCACTTGCGGTGATTTCACAAAGTAATGGAAGGTTTTTTTCCGGTTTACATCATGCCCTGATAATGAAAATATTTTACAACACATGAACTAAGTTAACTCTGTACAGTTGGACGTGGGCATTGATTGAATTAGCGATAAAAATGGTTCAATTGATAACCAACATGCTTACTTACCTGATAAAAAGATTAGATCATCAAAATGATTAGTGTTTATTAAGCATGAAATAAAGGTCTCTTTGAAGTACATAATTTAAAATAACAAATCATAAGGTTTAGGAGTTTTAACTCCATAAAACTATTTGTTCATTTTATTCTACTTTCTTTCGTGTATGAATTGTTGTCCTTATGTCAATAGGTAATAACATGTTTTCTGTACTCCTAGCTCTTCTATTTTCATCACAATATATCTGCAAAATTATAGTGACGTATAACTCCTCTGGTTGTTGATTGGACTGCGAAAGTTTTATGCATGGGATTTTACGAGGCATTTCCTCCATTTCATTAAGCAGATAATGTCCAAACCAAGTGACAATCCACGTTGCAGCAATGGGCACAGCTCCATTTCATCTTAGGAACATTCTTAAAAACATCATACAGACTCTATAATTAAAATTGACCCACAAAAACAAAACATATGAGGTTTATTTTTGGCAGCCCTTCTGGCGTACTTCCGTGATACGACATTGGCCGTGACCCTGGCCTATATGAGCGGCCTCGGCTCCCACTCCTGCTGAGGACGTAGACCTTCGTAGTAGGCTGTATGAGTTCACACAACAGCTGTTTATGTAACTGCTCTTTGAATGAAATGCGTGGCAGGCTTCCGTATTATTTCGAAATAGAGTAGGAACTTAACGATTTGAAACCAATGATCATTTGGGACCGTGATCACAATCGTCAGTAAAAATCGACTGTTAGTTAGGCGGTACCCAAACACCTCTACGAGTATAGGTGTTGGTTCTATTTCACAATTTAGAACTTATTGGTGTGTTCTAAGGTGAATTTCAGGTTAAATTAAATTATGTAAACATTTTTTTTTAATATGGAATGTCATTATTATTTTTCATGCAAAACCCCATGAAAACGCTTTGAATGGGTCTGTACTGTAGACAGAAACCTTAGTTAGTGTCTTATTTTTTTATCGTGGTGGTAGGATGGTAAACAAAAATACTGATAGAGAAATGTACCTACTCGTACTACGAACACGGAAAACAACCAGGGTGACCTAATTCGGGTATTTTGTAACATTGACCCATCGGCCCCCCCGTGACCTTATAAGCCTGGTAAATTAACCTATTTTCCGACGTTTATACGCAGCGGGTCAAGGTCATAGCCATAGCCCAAATTACCGGATTCTGTCAAATACCTTCAAGTAAGATTATATTGATTCTCCTTTTGTCTTTTCTGGTGCATGTTTTACAACAAAAAAAGGTATTGTTTCCAAACTTGTTTATACTTTGTGTGGTTTCTGCTTCAGCTTCCAAAGGAGAATAAAAACTTCTTTCTAAAGATACAGGAACAATACACATTGAGATTCAAATCGCTTTTTGTTTTGCTTAGATTGAACTTGCGAGTGCCTTGTTTCGAAGCAGCGTTTTAGTTTTAAATTTTGGCGTAGTCAGTTATTCAAGATTTAAAAGGAACCTTTTAAACAACTGCAACAGGCAGTTACGCTATGTACAATACCACAATAATTATGCTATTGCGAGGCCAGAGCGGGCAACCAACACTTGCATGGTGTTTAATAATGAGAAGGCCTGATCCTCAACCAGATTTCCGCATTTTCGGAATCATCTTTCCTTTTCCCTCACTCCAGGGCTTCGTGACGAGTAAGCGAGAAAGATAGAGCCCATAAATATGGTCATAGTTCCACGAAACCAGCGCTTGTTTTAGCAGGCGAATCCGCGGTCGGTAACGGTGCGCGTGCTGTACGAAATAGAAAGCCAGGTCGATGACCCCTGTGACCGAGAGCATCTTGTTCGCAGTCGCGGATTCGCTTCTAGTTCAAGCCATGAGCGCAGTGGAAAATTACTGAGGTCGATTTGCAAAAAATTGGCCGCGACTGGTAGGTATAGCGAGAATTCTGAGTTTCATTTGTTAGCTATTTGCGATACTGTTGATGATACAATTTTGTTAATTTGTCTAGTTCTAGGTCATAGTAAAAATTATGAGAACAGGTTGATCGAATACATGCCTATAAAACAATTGAACAACGGAATGAGTTAATTAAAATTAACTCTTATGTAAGTTAATTCTAATGTAGAGATAAATAAAAATCTTTAAATTAATTGGACAGTGTAATAAAAATGTAAATTAATTGAAATGTAGAGTTAAAAAAAACCTTTAAAATTAATTGGACAGAATGATAAAAAATCCCACTTGAGGCAATTCTACTTTTTCAAGTTTAAAAAAATATAAGTAATTTTAAAAGAACAATATCTAAGTAAACCAAGCAGCACCAGCAACTTTTTAATGTGACAAAAGCAAATAATAAACAAAGTTGGAACAAAACATTAGATAAAAATAATCAAACAGAGATACAGCCCATAATATGTCGATGTCGCCAGCTCCCTCCAGACATTGATTACAAAACTTTCCAGCGCCGAAATCTGTCTGTATTCTCCTAACTTGTTGTCTGGTCTAAAAATACTCGTCCATTGAGATGACCTTTCACAACAACGTTATCGCAGAACAGATAATGGAACTGTCGCTATTATGTCCCGGGAGCTGTAAGCTGTAATGGTCCTTTGTGAGCTGGTATTGTTCCGGCCTCAGCGGCTATATTGTAGTCAGTAGCCAATATTGTGAGGGTATTACGAGCTGAGCTCATCTGAGTAGCATAGTTGTATATTGGACAGAAGCAAGACATCTTACAATATTTCTAGATCTTGTGAAGGCCTTTGACATCATTTTGGTACTCATACCGTTACCAAATTAGAAGCATTGGAAACCCTACCCGGAAAATAGACGCTCAACCTGCCTCTTTGTTAACTATTTCTCAAGACGGTTCTAGGATGTTAAGAGAATGAATTCGAAATTTGAGTTCTGACCTTTCTATGAAGGCGTTCTTAAGGGCAGTATTCTTGACCCTTCGTTCTTCCTGGTGTAAATTAAACTGTGCTCATTTGTTGTCCCAGACTATAAATCATTATTTATTGATGACGCTGCCCTTGTCTATTAGATACAGCTGAGTTTCTTATGCCATAAGTCTTATGGGATCATTCATAAGTCTTTCTTAAGTTTACTAAATTCAGTACAGTACTTAGTCTAAATTCAGTATGTAATATAATATTAAATAAGCAAGCTTTGTCGTTCGAGTGTGCTGAAATCGTGTTACCATTTTTGTGATTACACAAAACCCAAATTACATAAATTACCAAATAAGTAGGTGCTTATTAAACTGCTGCAATTAATAACTGCAATTTACCCACGTGCAAAATTGTTTTATAAGGTAAAGCATTTGTGCAAAGGGAAATCATGAAATGCACAGTGAAAGCATCTCAAACGTCTGACATTTTCAGCATAGTTCTCCTAGAAATTAAATTTCGCGATAAAATGCCAAGCAGATTTAAAATACCTTTTGCCCTTTGCTGCTTTCTTGACGAGCAAAATTCAATTTCTTGAAATAGGATGACTAAAAAGAAATAGTTGGAAAGAGCTTCTCCTAGATAACCCAATCAGCCCACCTACGTTCCTTTATAGATTCAACTTGCAGAACAGTATTTTTCCCTTAAAATCATACCCTTTATTCATCCTTGTATGTTTATTTATAGCCGTCCTTCTAAAAGGACGTCGAGAGATTGCGCCGTTGCTTTTAGCGATATTTGCGATGTTCCTCTCTTCAAAACATTATTACCTATTTTTAGAACAAACTGCGTATCAGATCAATCTCGAAGATGTTCAATTGGCGTCCCACTTCCAACACATTGACGACAACCAATCTAGAACGATAGAATCTAGTTTTAAATCATATTGTTGTTCTGCACGTCGGTTGGGATCGGAGTCACATTGGGTACTTCATCCGAGTCAATAAATAAATGAATATGCGCCATATGGTACTCCAATTGATGTATGGTCACGTAGAAAGAAGTTACATACAGAAATTTCATGAGAGTCGCAAACAATTCAATCTCTACTTATCAATAAATCTATCCAGTAAGCGAATCCGGGATTTTATTTTACTTTGTCATTAAAAATGACCGTATTGATAAAAAAAATAGCTTTAGTTCGCTAATCCACCAGGAAGCTGTGCAAGGAAGTAATTGCGCTTTGGGTGAAGAAAAACATAGCCAATTAAACTGTTTCATTTTCATTGCTGCATTGCTGAACTTTTAACAATTTCTTCGTAAGACGGTTTTGTTAGGTATATTCGATATTTCTAAGTCATCCAGGGACATTCAAGAGTGACAGGATCCGATTGACCCTGAAATATCTAATTGCACAGTAGACTCACCATAGAAAAGAGTTTATAACATAAAAGGCTTAGTAAATACGAGTATATACGACATACATAATCAAGGTTACCACTGTGAAGCCTTACATTGTTGTAATAGAAGCGATTTTGCAACAAAAAAGTATTTCTCTGATAACTGCTGATGACTGTATAAGATGAATAGCTGATCAATCAATAAATATCATCATTATTATGGATAGATACTTCAATTATCTCGGTAATTTCATTGTTTATTGCGATAGTTATCTTGAAATATTATGTCACTTATCACAAAGGAGACAAGTTCAGTGGGTACATTCATGCCATATTTCAGATTTTTAGAACAGAATAGTTAACCTCAAACAGTTTCAGTTTCAAGAGCATAATTATATTCATAAACTATGTAATAGCAACAATATTTTTAATTTTCTTTTAATAAAGACCTCTCCTCTAGTTTTTGTCCAGGCGTTACAGATTCAATTTCACGATCGCTTCATGGAGCGAAGATATTACGTCAACTAAAGACAAAGCGATGCTAAGTACCTATTTCATATTTAAAACTATCACGATTATTACACGGCCTTAGATGATAGTGTCCATCATGAGACTGAAATTGTGACTTGAAAATTGCGATGTTATTGTACGAGCTAATATTAGAGTTCTTTCTAGACGTTTTGAGACGGAAGTTTGTCGTCCGTTTGCAGGACCGCACACTGAAAATGATATGACAACGTTAGAATAAAAAAAATACAGTCAATTACCAACAGAGTGTGCGGTCTTGCAAACGGAAGACAAACGTCCGTCTCAAAATGTCTAATTTGAAAGAGCCCTTGTTATCTGTGGTGGTGTTAATGTTACACATCACGTTATTCGAAGTGACCTTACTGACCCTATCTACAGTGTGCCTTATCTCCGCAGTAGGTGTGAGCCAGTTTATGTAACGATAACTGACCTATTCCAGTCTAAATATAGCAACACCATTATACAATGTTCTGCGCAGAAGGCATCACTTCCATAATGCATTTATTTAACGCTCTACAATCCAATTGCAACCTTAGTTTAATGCATTTAACGCTCTATAATCCAGTTGGATCCTTATCATCACGTTGTGGCGTGTTGGAAATAGAACGCAATTGTAATACATTTATTTAATTTAAAATCTAAATCATACCCTTAGAAAGTTAGCAACCACAGGTTAAACAATTTAGACGTTTCAGCATTTCCACTTATATCCACTCTGAATTTAAACGTAGTAGGTACGTTAATTAAAATATCTACCTCTAAACTATTGATGATTGTTAAAAACTCATATTCACAACAATTAGTTCTGAAACAATAGATTAGTAACGACGCCAATGTAAAAATAATACTGGATTTATCCAGCTTTGTTTAACATTGAAGCAAAACATGCATTTGTCAAACAGAGCACTAAGTATCAACACAGCTGTTATTTTTTCACTCTAAAACAAAATGTTTTCACTGAAAAGAAGGCCTGAAAAATCTACAGTCAGAATGATAAAATATAATTACCCGCTGAAGAAGTAATATTAGATTACATAAAAAATAATTAGTAATGTTACAATAACGAAAAGATGATTATTTTCAGAAACTGTTCATAACAAATTTAATTGAAAATATGATTATTGTATCCAGTCTATTATAGAAATATACAATTTAACTCTAAACAAACATCATGACATAAAATACATTAAAATATAAGATCATATTTTCAGCCATCTGAAAAACATCAGTATTTGAAGAAAATATATGGTTTTCCCTTGAAAATAGAGACAAATGTTCTCTTAAAAGAAATTGATGAGTATGAAAGTTGAAAGTGAATGGATTTATTTTTACTGAGTGGACACTAAAATATTTTAGAGTTGAGTGTAGGAAGTGGGTGTATTTTGATTTTAGGAATTTAGCGAAATATCTCCGCTAACATTAACCTTGATTATAGCCTAGTTTACATTCTTTCGGTCGCCTTGTGTCTGCCGTTCCTTTTGTTAATTTTAGACGAAATAAACTACACTTTTTGTCATTTTCGCGAACGAAATTAATTGACTTTTACTCTTGAAAACAGAATCGAAATATTCACTGCGTTTTTAGTTTTTAAACCCGCCACGTTTGTTGTGCCGTGTCTGTATGTAATGTAAATAAATTATTTTAAATATTAAAATACAGATAATGAGCTTAGTACCAACAGTCAATTCAAATTTATACTAACATTATAAATACGAAAGTAACTTTACCTGCCTGTTACTTATTCACGTTTAAGCCTCTGAACCGATTAGATCAGATTCAGACCCGAGAAAAATATAGGATAGATTTTATCCCAGTTTTTTCAGTCAGTCTTTCTCTGTAGGCCTAAGATGCGCGCCGACCTAACTTTTATCAACGTCAATTTGTATGGGCAAAATCGATAAAATGGCGTGATAACCGCCTATCACGGCGCGCATCTTAGGCCTACTTGTAGACCAAAGTTTTCGCGGGTGAAGCCACGAGCAAAAAACGTGGTTTTCAGTCGGGTTACGAAAAAGCATGAGTCGTGTGAAAATATTCCTACAACTCTAATTGCAATTACCATCACGTGTCTCTGATATGTTGTTACAATACCTACTACTAAAGTGTCATTAGTCATAATCATAAGATACGTTGAATCATGCAAAAAGATTAAATTATAACGATACGTTATTATTAAGACCTTGTTAGTTTTTCCGTCACATAAAAAGCCGAATGGAAAATTCTCAATTCATATTCCTCTGTGGAAAAGTAGGACCATTCTTATCCTTATAATCGTTTATTGTTGTATTTGGACTTAAATGTTGAGATGAGAAGCCTGAAATTGTTAAATCCACAGAAACCAAATGTACCAGAGTTAAAAAGGCATTATAACTTTACAAAACTTCGAATTATATTGAGCAAAGCGAGAGCACAATTTATAAAAGTAATTTATTCTTGGTAAGGAGACTTGTAAAACTTTTACGGGGACTTTTAATATAAATTGCTTCGCTGTGTAACTCGGTCTTTACTTAGTATTTTAAGTTTTCAAAAGTCTAATCGGCACTGCACTGCTACATGCAAGTCAACTACAGAATCAATAATAATTTGCTACTTAATTACGACAATAAAGGCTATTTATTGCAAAAGAAAATTTAAAATAGTACAATAATTATGCCACAGAGTTATTTGCTGTGTTAAACATAGACTTATTTCCTTAAACGACTGAAAGAGAACCGGACTGAACTGGTATTCAATCATTATTTTAATTGAACGAAATGTGAATCATTCTCGTAAAATCAGCTGCAAATCAAGACAATGTATGTAGATACAGTTAGCAGCTGAATACATTATTATTTTCGTTCTTATGCCATTGAAAATAAGAGTCTGGTAAGGACTGTACGTCAAGGCCGCGTTTCTTGGACCGCGAAGATATGTATAATACTCGTTGTGTAAGGTTTGCACATAATTCCGAAGATAAGGATAACTATTAAAATATTGTGCATTGGAATTACATTTGTGTAATTTGAATGAATATGGATAATTATAAAAGTAGCGCAAAAATGCCCGTTTGCCTCCTGGCACATAAAAAAAATGGCGATTTATAGATTGGACTCCGATTACCATTACAACTAATAATTAGGTCTAACATAAAATGAAATATTATTTGTAACATTTGTAATATCCTGTCTGCTGGAATACAAATTCCAAAGTCGACTCTACATCATGCGGCCAATTAAAATTGAATATTTTAAAAATAAATATGATTAGTATTGTTTATTTTATTCTGTGATAAATTCACAGTAAGCAGATGGACTTTCATAAGATCGTTGCATGACACAATAGATTAAATCAATCCAATATCTTATACTTAGCACATAAAATTACATGTACCTATGTCTGTTTATACGTCTGTCTGTGTTTAGTGACTCTACATAAAATGTAGCCAATTGATTACTCTTTTGGATTTCATTATAAGCGCCTCAATAGCTTACATTTTTCCCATGTAGAGACAGTATCCTTGAACTTCTTTACTTTATTTCATTCCGAGCTTCAGGATTCATAAAATTTATTGGTGTTTACCATCATCATTTCAGGCATAGGAAGTCGTACTATGATTTCCAGATTGTCCAGTTATCTTTTGCTTTCAGATTTCTTTTATTTCAGATGTGCGCGATATACCTAGGACCTTTTTGGCGCACATTTATTTCTATATTTATTTTAATTCTGTTGAGGGTTTCTATACATTATTATGTTTTTTTCTTTATAATGTGTGCTAAATTAAGATATTGTCTCTTCTGTAAAGAAAGCGTCGCTGGCTAGACTAGCCTGCTAACAGCCGTGGCAACGGAGCGCCTAATCTGTGGTCTCGGACGAGCCGTTAGCACAATTATGCAAGCGAGCGAGGCGCGGGCGCCGACGCGCAGTGCTGGGCACTTCGAGGTCATTTGATGTCGATATCGATAGTTTTGTCCAAAATAATTTGATTTTTAAAGTTGCAAAATTGTTAATGATTCCGCTCTGCTCAGTTCGTACACAGAAGGTTAAAAATATAGAGCAACGGTGATAAGTGAAAAACCGTTTAAAATATTTTTGAAAATTACCTAATTCTTGAAAGTCTCGTTGGTGGAAAAGTCTATCAAAAGCTTTCATAGCTTGGAAATGCGAAATAATTAGAATCAGAGAAGTTTGAAGTTACTTTTAGAGTAGACAACGTTATATTTTCATCATTAATGCTGTGCTGTGTTACGCCTTTAGTAAATGAATGAACAGACTTGTTTGTTGAAAGTAATCGTAACACCTGAGAAAATTAGTGCCTTTTTCAGAATTACCCGAGCAAATTATCGCTACTATAGAAATGCGGCAGAAATTATGGTGTAGTTTCCTAGAGGACTACCATTATATTACCGTTTATCTTGATAAGATGTACTAAACAGCATGTTTGGTAAATTATATTGATGATATTAAAATTCTCGGTCTTATACAAACAAGATAATAACGAGTAGTCAAGTTATCATACTAACAAGATAATTAGAATATTGTAACCATAATTTTGAAAATCAAAATCAAAAAAATCAAAATCAAAAAATATTTATTCAGTTTAGACCACAAGTGGCACTTATGAACGTGGAATCAGAATCATTTTCAGGACTGTGATTTTCCTGCTCAAGAATACTAATCATCTGCGCTGCGTACATGAATAATTCTTTTTGACATAAATAAATTGAAATGACACCTTTGGTGCCATTGAATCACCAATGATTGCCAAAGAATGTTGGCGGTCAGCCAAAACACAAAATAATCTCTATCGATAATCAATAAACTAATCGATACGCTTCGCTATCGCCATCACTAAGCTCTCCCATGCGTTCAAGTTTCATTGTCTGCAGTGGAAAATTCCACGATTAAACACGCAACCTTCGGACGTGCTCCTCTAACATGAATAACTTAACATAGCGCTCTCTCGTTCTGGCGAAATCAACGCAGACGCTCTGACCTAACCGGTCCGGACTGCTTCCACAAGTCGATTTCTCCATAACTCTGTCTCTTTCGACGCCAACAAGTTAACGTTCTATTTTACGAATAGCTCTGTGCTATGTATACTTCTCGGTCGTCGGCCAAATGATTTTTGTTACCTGTCTTTCTCTAGAGCTTGAATGGAGAATTTTGTTTGCTGGTAACAGAGCTACAGCCTCAAATCCAACAAAATACTATGGATACTACAACCACGTGCTCCGGAGGTTAACGACTGATAAATGCAGATAACATGCAATATAAATAAACAATAAAACGGGGAGATGCAGGTCGCGTGACGTCGCGCTTTTTTTCTGGGAATTTCGCTGTATTTTCCAAACGCGTGATGCAAAGCTAGAATCATTGGTACAGCGATTTCTTCGCTGTGAAAAGTGCAATTGATTGGCGATTTTACGGTCGTCATCGTATTTGATTCGTATTTGCCGATGACTTCTTAGATTGGTATTTTTTCGAATTCGTACTTTTCCTACAGTGAAATAATAGAAAAAGTAGAGTTTGGAGCTATTTAATGCCTTAATTTGTTTTAGAATAAAAATATTACTGAAATTATTTAGATGATGCATGCATGACGATATAAAAATGAATAAGGTGAAATAAACGATGCAATCAGGGCCTACATTTGCGTGTCTAAAATGTAGAGTCACGCCTAGGAAAACGTTAGTTTTATGATTAGAAACCATTTCAATAGTTTCATTAAATTACTTGAATAAAATAATAAAACTTATACGAGTAAATAATTAAATTTCTGGGCAAGTGGGTCGAGGACTTGGAAAATTATAATCAGGAAAATATTAAGCGTCTTATTTTATTATTTAGATACGGGCTTTTTGTTTGATGATTGTAAGTAGGTATATTGTGAAAAGTGGTTACGAAACCTACTACTATTTAGTATGAGGAAGTTTTCCTTCGATAAAGGCCTACTTTATCATAATCTATGTTGCAACTTTTTGTAAGAATAAAATTTTCCACGAAAAGTGTTCGATGCCAGTGATTCGCGACCAGAGAGCTGGAAATATAAATATTTTGAGGCGTGTTTATAAACAGCTGGCTGGTGTGGATCCTTCACCGAGCTGGACTCTTTCGAAATGAACGCTTATTCACACAGTTGGTAGTCAGGCGATTCATTTTTGTTGTAAAATAACGCCTATCTAAATATATATAACTTAAAGGTGACTGACTGACATAGCGATCTATCCGATCTAGAGCGATATGACATAGCCCAAACCACTGGACGGATCCGGCTGAAATTTGGCATGTAGGTAGATGTTATGACGTAGGCATCCGCTAAGAAAAGATTTTATGAAACTCCACCCCTAAGGGGGTAAAACGGGATCCACGCGTATGAAGTCGCGGGTGGCCGCTAGTAACATAAAATGTGCAGAGCACTGCAAGGTTTGAAAACAGATTAAAATATTCTGCACTTATTGTCTGTTGATTGATAAAAATAAATGACTTACTAATCTGATATCGTCGTACATACTCACAATCTATTTATTTTATTTATTGGGAAACATAGGGCTTACCTTACAGGTAATACCGATGGTATAGTAAAAGAAAATTACAAAACCGCTTGGGTTTTTCATGGAAAATTACAATGCAATTATACTAACTAAAAATAATCAGAATTTTGTATTTAATACTAAGCTTATTTTACATCCTTTAGTTACGATAATATCCTTAAATTAGATACCATGTACACTGTACAAATAATAGAGCGTAGGAGTTAAGTCACCAGGAAATCCAATACCCTTATTGAATTCGTGCAGGCATTGTCCGTGATGGACTCGCCCACGCGTAAAAGCTTTAATCTCACGGTACATTACAGTGATGATTTTCAGGTGTAAATATGTACACAATGTAAATAGCTAGCACTCGAAACTATTGTCAAGGCTCCGGAGGAAGGAACTATTTCCTAGTGTTGTTTATCCTAGGTATAGTCGGCTATTTATCTCGGTAGATCGTAAATATCTAAAGTTATGTTTAAAGTATTTTACCCGTCATTTCTAGCAAGTACCTACATGATTTCAACTACAGATGTGTCGGTACTATTAGTTTCAAGTTATGTTTCACACTTTATTTAGTGGATTTCGAAGTGCGGTGGCTGGTTATTCACGTAGTTTTTCGTCTTTAGTCACTATGTAGTAGTACAGTAGTACAGTAACTGATACTGTCATGTTTTTCATTGAAAATCATCACCAAAATGTAGAGTCATTGTGTGTGTTCCGGCAGTTAGAGGTAAGATAGCCAGTTCCTCCGTGGTTGAGCATTTCAGGTGAAGCTCGCTTCCATATTCGGCCTGATCATCACTTACCATCAGGTGACGTACAACAGGCCAAGAGCTTCCTCGTTGTGGATTAAAAAGAAAGTCGTATTTTAATTTCGTTAAGACCAAAATAAAGTAAATAATTTTAACACATTAATTCCAGACATAACATTCCGTCCGATGCAGCTTCCGGCGCCCGCGCATGTATCGCGAAGTTTATTATTAACTTTATATTGTAGGGCGGAATCCGCGCGAAACCGGCGCTCGTGACATTGGGCGGTGGCGTCGGCCACCGGTAGCGCGCCGAAATCTGACTGAGGTGCGTTTTCATTTTACTACGAGATTATTTTTTATCCATATCGGAGAAGCTCTTGGCCTGCATCTTGACTTACTTGACTTTAAGTCAAGTCAGTCCTATGTCCCCTAGATGGGGCAGAGGGCGTCCACAACAGTCCTCCATCGCGTTCGATCTTGAGCTTCGCGCTGGATCTCGCTCTAGGGCTTGCCGATTTTCTTCGCCTCGTCTGAGCTGACCTGCATCTTACCTTATGGAAAGTGATGATTAGGCTGAAGGTGGAAGGGAGCTTTACTCAGAATTCTACACCACAGAGGAACTGGCTACCTTACCCCTAACTACTTACTTACAATAGGCGCACAACATCTTTTTGTGGCCGGTTGGTTGCCGTAAGATAGCGATAGGCAACCCTCAACCTATTTTGCATTCATATTTAAATCTGTCTTCATTGTACTGAATCAGAGAGGGCAACTTCAATGTACAGGGAATCCTATAAAGATAACGTCTGGCTTAAGGTTTTTAATCTTTACAAAGGCTGCGCTAGTAATAGAAAAAAACTTTTTACCATTTTAACTTTTTACCAGTTAAGTTTTTTATAAGAACTTGTCTTGACTATCGTCCTCAGTAAGACTAAAAACCATTATCTTATTTTGTCTACGTATTTGATTTAATCTAAAGAATATTGTTACTACTTTATCATTCCCGTGTCGTCTAAACCGTGGAAACCCGGGTAGAGTCATAAACACGGAGTGACGCGGGTGTAGTTACGTGTTTTGGCACGCGCCGTGTTTATCCCGGCCGACCGTGAGTCGGGTTCAAGCCACTCGTAATATTGCCTAAATAGGCTACCTCGGCCAACACGACAAATATTAGCTCCAAGATCAAAAGTATTTATTTTAAAATGTAATCTACCTAACCAACTTTAAGGTTTTTGTAAAAATTTGCGTAGCCAATGTCGAGCTATTTCAAAGTTTCCAAAAGCTTTCCAGTGCCAGTGCTGATAGAGCTTTTTACTACCTGACCTATGTATATAAAAACCTTAAAATTTGTCTCAAATGTTGTGGATGGAAAAATAAAATTACCCGCTTAATTTAATTATAAAGTTAGTCTATAATTACATGGGTACGTAAAAAGTATAAACTAGAGATGGGCCGACTAGTCGCCGACTAGTCGGGAAAGCCGACTATTCGGCATCATTTGTAGTCGGCCGACTAGTGACGACTATTCGGCAAAATATGCCGATTATAATCGGCGCATTACAAAATTAAATATGTGAATGAAATAAACTCATAATCACCAAGATAATCATGAGGTCTAACCTCGTGATGTAACCAAGGGCGTTTATCTAATTCTAAACCACGTTTGACTGCAAAAAATCAGTAAAAAGTGGTTTCACCTGATTTAAAATTTTGACAATCAGTCTTAATTCATACAAAGTTAAGATTAGTTAAAATTACCAGGTAATCATCAAAAATGTGTAAAGTTTGTGTAATTAAAAAAAAAACAGCGTCGTGGCCTTTCCCACCGTGGGCCACGGCATAAGCTGAGTGGAGTCCCATTGCGATGGGCATCGCTGTTGCAACAGGGTGGCACTGCTCAGTTCACTTTTTATTTCCTTGAAATATTTATATGCTATTTCTGTCTTTTTTCCGTATACTTTCTTTGTTCTCTGAGTGATGTTCATCGTAATAAATATTTCTTTCTCTCTTCTTTCTTTCTTCTTTCTTTCTAATTTGTCCATATAAAAATTATGACACTTTTATTTCGGGGAAAAAATGCATGGAATTGCATACCTATCCTGCGGGGAAGTGATAGATTATGTGGGGCTCCTCTCATCGGAAGCATGAGGAATACCCACATAAATAATCCCTGAGATCGCCTTAGTGTGAATAACTATGGGAATCCGGACAAAGCCATCAACTATCACAGTCCGTCCCGGCAATTGCCCACCTGTATGGCGGACCCTGCCTATCCGACGGTGGTGGTAGTCCGTGCAATGCAGGCGGGGGTACCCCCACGCCCCCAGCTCGCTGACTATCACCGTGGAGTGGAGGGTGGAGAGGAATCATTGGCCTAGATATTATTCTTTGGACAAGTAGGTATTAGAATGATCGGCATTGCCGATTAGTCGGCCGACTAATCGGCAATTTGAAAACCGATTAGTCGGCTAGTCGGTTAGTCGGCAAAGACCATAGTCGGCCCATCACTAGATAAACGTTACCAGCAGTAGGTAATATAAAATATAAATTAGGCACAGGACATGTCTGGAAGAAACCACTTGTAGAGCTACATTGGTAGAGTTATTACTCAATTGACGAACGCAGTCTGGCTGAAATTGGCCTGGTACACGTGTCGGACTCGGACTTCGCTTGTTACATTAGCGGGTTCGAATCCCGCTGGTGCCAAATAACAGTGTGATGAGCACGAGTATTATGTAGAGTCATGGTCATTTACTGTTAGTCATTATTAGCTCATATATTTATGTATCTATGTACGTCTTTATCCGTTATCTAATCGCTGTCAAGCTCTACATGGATGGGTCTAGTTATATTGCGTTTTATGCTGCAATATACATCATTGAAGTATCTCTAGATTTTTAGGTATTTACGCTTAACAATAGACGACGTATGCGATGATTAATGCATGAAGGTGAGAGACCAAGTCGAAAGTGGAGGCTTTACAATGTCTACGCATTCAAAACAGAAATCATACTTTGCAATCTGCAATTTTAATATGAATGCTCTTCAACCAATTCCAAAGATATTTGAATTTCAATGCGTATTGTCAATAGAATGCGAGTTTATGTTCACACAATTCTTTCAGTCGTCGGAATCGGGTACTTAAATTTATGGCCTGACTCGTAATAGCTTATGTGCATGTAGCGAATACGTTGGTATAGAAATACCTCCGTGTTATCGCGTTGCATTGCATCGCACGAACGCAGACTTGTGATCAGCGCATGCCTAATGCCTACTATGACTGCAACCAAAGTATTTGCATCTGCTGCGTATCGGCGTACACTGCCAATTTTATTTGCATTAGATAATTTTAATGTGTACCTATGTGGTGCATTAATCCTAACTTTGTATTTTACTGTGTGAAATACATTTTTTTAATGTGTTACAAAAGACTTGGCCCGCCATCTGTCGAGGAGTAGCGCAAAATAAAAGTCAAGCTATTCGCCGCGAGATGGCAATAGTGTCGAACAGAAAGCAGTGCTTGTTTAAAGCACGACAGTACCGCCGTCTGTTGAGTGAGCTAAAAAACCTAGAGCAATCAATGGTACCATTAACTTCTTCAAGATGGCAGTGTACGAGTTTCAATTTCTTGAACCTTCAATGTTTTTTTTTCTGACTGCAGATAATGAGGACTATGTTTTTTGATATGGTGTGTAGTGTATGTAAACAAGACGGTTACGATTTTGTACATGATACAAAATAGAAAAAAAAACAAGCCAAACGCGACTCGACCGCAGAAAATAAGGGTTAAGCTTTTCCTTACTGACGCACAGTAGTTTGATTTTAAAAAAAGGTGGACATACGATCGAAAGTCATAATTTCACCGAAACAAAAATTGTTTTGGATAGCATTTTGAATGCTGATCAAGATTTGTCATTATGCATTTTTCGATAAAACGAGCCTTTCATGCTTAAAAAAAATACGACAAGAAAATTTGTATGGAGAAAAATATTTTTTATTTTTTTTCTGGCTACTGTTGCAAACTGTAGCGGTCAAACCTTATGTAGTCGTAAGTACCTATGGTGCCTAACATTACCACATACATACTTTTTGCGGGCACGCGCGGCGAAGCGAGTAATGGACATGCAAAATTTTAAATATTTTTATTTATTCATTATTGATTTTAATGCACTTAAAGTAATTATTAATAGATAAATATACTTAGTCTAACTTACTACAGCCCCCTATTACCTCATTTCACGCTAAAACCTTTCAAACTAGAACCTAAGTTTGTAGGTGCTAGGTAGTCTAAGTTGTTTTTATTGTCATTATAATATTCACTACTGGTCTACTGGTTATCGTTTAAGATAGATTAGGTAGATATCAACCCTTTACCTAGGTATACAGGGTCCTTCTAAACTAGCTACATTCCTTTTAATGGGGGCATCTATACGGTACACTGAACAAGTTCACCAAATTTGAGTATGTGTTTTATAATGATTTTACAAAGTTACATTTTCTAACAAAAATAAAAATTCATTTCGTCTTACATAATGGAACATGCTGTATTTTTTACTCACACAACAAAGCTGTAGTGTATTCATTCTGCACAGGAACACGAGACACAACACACACAACGCTCACTACCACTGCACACTTTTTTGTTGTTTACACTCACGTCATAACAACTCACAGCAGTCGTCACAGCTGATAGCCGATTAGCTGATCGACTGATTATGCGAGCTATCACTTCAATGTTGCAGGCCTACTCTCATATCGTTGTCTATCCTTATTATCTTATGTTAATCACAGTAAAACGGACTCACGATACCATCGAAAAATCAACCAGCAAAGGCCATGATTTTTAAGGCGCGTCTTAGTAAATTTATTTGCATTTGTGCATCTGTGCGTCATAGTTCACTTCACGAGCACTACAAAACGCACCTTCACACAAGAAAGCTAGTCAAAAACTGAATTAAATCAAAGCGCACGCGCCGACAAATGCCGACAAGCCGCACGCCTTTTGTTGACACAAAGACGCCGACGCCGCCAAAGCAAGAGCCGAAAAGTTGGCATAAGCGTACAGTCGACAAAAAAGAAACTTATTTGTTTATTATTTTATCTGCTTGCTTTCGATTTCAATTGATTCGAATCTAAATTATGGTGTTGAGTATTTCATGGTAAAATATCCTATAACAGATAATAATTAAAAATTAATCGAACTTATTGTTTTGTGAAGGTAACTCAATGCCCTAGTCAATTATTTAGAAACATTAAATTAGAATATTGAAGCAAATAAAACTCTTCAATTTGTTTGTATTGATATTCCATTTATCCTAAATCAAAGTCCATTCTTAAATTAATCGTTAATGTCATCATTTCTATTACAATAGAAAAGTAGATGAGGTAGGTAGGTACCTAATTAGTTAAATAAAATTTCCGAATCATTTCCGTTCCAACTTGGTATTTATTTATGACCTATCTTATGTACCTGTGATTTAACAATAAACACAATTTTAATTTGAATAGTAAAAAAAAGTTTGTTGCATTTCTTAATTTTATTTTGGTGAGTGTACATTGCGCTAGCCGGCGGCCGGCGGCACGTGTCTAAAGGCGGCGGCACGTGTCTAAAAGTTCGTTTGCTGCGCGCCGGCTAGTGTTGTACGATACGACACTCGAGTCTTGGAATCTTAATTATTAAAAGTTTGAAGAAAATAAAATAGCTATGAATGAAGACTGTGTGTTTATTATTTTATTGGACCGTTTTAACTTTTTGATTACGAAAATCGTCAGTCTTTAGAAGGATACTTCTGATTCGATTATTTGCGTTTAATGCAATTTTATTGATATTACATTTGTATAGTGCGATTTATTTTATTTTCAATTAGGATATAACATACGGATGATGATATGAAATCACTCATTATTGCCTATTAGTATACACCAACTCAAGTTCATGTCATGATTCAGTCTAGCTCAAAGAACTTAAAATACTCGAAAGGACTCGGAAGACTCAATTATTCCCTTATTCATGTGACTAACGAGTCCTAGTCTTAAAAATAAACTCAAGTCTCAAAATAAAGACTTTAAAGACTCGAGGTTCTTACAACACTAGCGCGGTCGGCTATTGTGAGGGACGGCTGTCTTTGATACCACCGACTCCGCCACGCATAAATAAGGATGTCAACTCCAAAATTCTTTCTAATCTTAACAATAATAAAACTATCATTATTTACTTTTATAATTTTTTTTTGTTTCTACGATGATTTTAATGATTATTATTTCAGTTTAAAATTGATAGTTGGGAACAATTATTTACTTATTTACTTCGGAATACTAAAGACTGCCGATAATCACAGGTAGATAATTCGATAGCGTTTAGTTTCTGCTATGATCGAGTCAATTACGAATCACATTTTTAATTTGCTAAGGGGATATTAAGCGATTAAAATTAACATGAAAAATGTGCCTGCTTTATCGTAATAATAACCGTAATTCTAAATTTCATAGTCATGGTAACTATCCCATTTGTGTATGGCATAAAAATAAGTCATTGATTTCGGCAACTAACTTTTTTGCTTCGTTTCGTTGCTACGTTTGAAATAAAAGATTTTTACAAGCGCAAAAGTATTTTAACGAACTTTTGAATAAACATCATTCCATTAAGGCCACTAAATAAGTACTTACCACATAAGATTTTTTTATGTTACCAAAAATAAATAAACTTTAATTTTCTGCTTAATTTAATTCCTTAAATAACTAGTAGTAGCCCTAGAATAGCTTGTGTGGCGCCCGGTCCGTCGTCCGGCGGCACTCTTGTGTTCGCGGCCAGTGGCCCAACGGCAGCACAAGCGCAATGGCGGCCATTACGTAAGCTCGTGTGCGTGCGGATTTTTGTCAGTGTAGTAGTGAATCAGCTGAACAGGGTGTTGTATTGGGTTGATAAGAAATAAAGTTGTTTCCTTAATTATCTCGGAAACTAGCCTGAATTTTTGGCTCAAACTTTGGGAACGTATTCAGTGTGACGTATACATGCTCCCATTAAACGGAACGTAGCTGATTTAGAAGGACCCTATATACCTAGTTCTTGGCACTTATAATACCGACATTATAATAAATACCGACCATACATGATTTAAAAAAGTCTTCAAGCAAGAACCCTTGACTTCAATGGTTATGAAAGATTTTTTAACTTTCTAGAGTAGTCCTGAATAGATCCTTAAATCATTTTGACTGTCATAATCGATTACAGTAGGTAGTGGGTTCAGTAAGGGTTTCAACCCATATAGCTCAGGTGATCCGTCTGCTCGTTTGCCTCCTATCACATAAAAAAAAAATAGCAAACAATACATTTTTATGGCTCTCCATTCAGTTAGTCAAATAATTCCATCATAAATGGAAATATCCGTAACCCTCTTCTACACATTATTCATCATCCATCATCATTTCAACCATAGAACGTCCACTGCTGAACATAGACCTCCCCCAATGATTTCCACAATGGCCGCTTGGTGGTGCCCTGCATCCAGCGCCTTCCTGCTACCTTTATGAGGTCGTCGGTTCACCTTGTGGGTGGACGTCCTACGCTGCGCTTTCCGGTACGTGGCCTCCACTCCAGAACATTGCTGCCCCATTGGCCATTAGTTCTGCGTACTATGTGCCCTGCCCATTGTCACTTTAGCTTGCTAATCCGTTGGGCTATGTCAACGACTTCGGTTCGTTTACGGATCTCCTCCTCATTTCTGATTCGATCTTGTAAAGAAACACCGAGCATAGCCCTCTCCATAGCACGTTGTGCAATTTTGAGCTTATTTATAAGGCCTATATTGAGAGGCCACGTTTCCGAGCCGTATTGCCACACATTATTGCAGATTCATTATGTACACCTCTACCTATAGTTTTATATGCCAGCTAACGTACACAAAAACTACTGATACATGGTGCAGATAATGTGATAACATTTTTGTGTACTGCAAACCTGCCTATTGGATTCTTTCGGAAAAAGTAAGTATGTGATGGACTTTGATTATTTTGAACACTCTGATCAAGATAAGTGAATAGGCTAAAATATCTTTTTTTGATTGTTTTTCGAACGAAGATAATAATTGAAGACATGAATGGAAGAAGGTGATAAATGTCGGATTTCAGATTTTTCTCAGTTCGATGATTGGGTAAAGGTATGCTTTATGCTTTATGTTTGAGGCTACTTATAAAGGTGTTATGTACGTTATCTTTTAAGACGAAGGGAAAGAAACTTACACCTCTTTAAAGGAGCCAAAAAAAAAAATATTTTTGCGAAAGTATAAGACTATTCAACAGAAGAACTGGAAATTACAGTTCTATCAAAATTGAAACTATCCCGCTACCTACTGTAATCGATTATGACAGTCAAAATGATTTAAGGATCTATTCAGGACTACTCTAGAAAGTTAAAAAATCTTTCATAACCATTGAAGTCAAGGGTTCTTGCTTGAAGACTTTTTTTAATCATGTATGTCGGTATTATAAGTGCCAAGAAGTAGGTATATACCTAGGTAAAGAGTTGATATCTACCTAATCTATCTTAAACGATAACCAGTAGACCAGTAGTGAATATTATAATGACAATAAAAACAACTTAGACTACCTAGTACCTACAAACTTAGGTTCCAGTTTAAAGGTTTTAGCGTGAAATGAGGTAATAGGGGGCTGTAGTAAGTTAGACTAAGTATATTTATCTATTAATAATTACTTTAAGTGCATTAAAATCAATAATGAATAAATAAAAATATTTAAAATTTTGCATGTCCATTACTCGCTTCGCCGCGCGTGCCCGCAAAAAGTATTTATGTAGTAATGTTAGGCACCATAGGTACTTACGACTACATAAGGTTTGACCGCTACAGTTTGCAACAGTAGCCAGAAAAAAAAAAGATTTTTCTCCATACAAATTTTCTTGTCATATTTTTTTTAAGCATGAAAGGCTCGTTTTATCGAAAAATGCATATTGACAAATGTTGATCAGCATTCAAAATGCTATCCAAAACAATTTTTGTTTCGGTGAAATTATGACTTTCGATCGTATGTCCACCTATTTTTAAAATCAAACTACTGTGTGACGGTAGTTTTTTCTTCCTACCGGCTATCATCCTAACTTTTTTTTCAAGGTTCCTTATAAGTTAAAACATGAGTTTCTTTACTACTTGCTAGCCAAACTTTCAATTCTTAGTCCAATACCCCAATCTCATCACAACTACTGGACCGTGTGAATGGTCCAGTCACCCCTCTATTCCATATCAATTACCATGCGATGCTGATTTCCCAAGGCTGCGATAGGCGATTTGTCTCCCACACGCGGCTTGTCAACGCCCATTCTCCAGTAATCACTAATTGATTAGCTAATTTGGGAATTTGCCGCTGGTGGATAACGTGTGGGGGTGTGAAAGATGGGACCACTTTCTTAATGGAATAGTAATGATGAGTTACCTACATCTTACTTTTACTTAACTTTACTCTATAAGTAGCTATAGAACTAGTGAACTAGGTAGGTTCATAAGTAATTTGGCTTTGAGCTCAGTAGGTAGCACTTACTTTCAGACTACGTTAACGATTTGTTCAATACCCGTAGCACGAACAAATTTTAATATCGTACTCGTTAAGGTATCGTTTTTCTTGTATGAAAAACAAAAAAATACTACATGATTACGAGATTCATTTATGCTTGGGACATTTAATTAAACTCAATTCTCACAAAAAATTAATGAAGTAAAGGTTGAATTTTAATATTTTGCCCAATTAGACATTTATTACACCTTTCATTCGATTATATTAATTTCCACTTCATTTGTTAGGCGCGAAAGTACGATATCAAATTCCAAAGATCTTCATTCTTTTATCCAATAAAAGACCGTAATTGTATTTGAAAACGATCTAAAACTGTTAACAGTTCCCTAATTTCCAATCTAATTCAACGCACACGTGCTCCTGAGTCCGTACCGAGTTAAGAATCCATTACATTCCCCTCGACGGAGTTCTATTGCCATTATGTCGCTGGTCAATTGAACATCTAATGTGCTTATTGAAATCTGTTTAAGTTGTACAGTGAAGCAGGCTTTTAAATCATCAACACAGCAAGGACAGTTTCTTTCGCATTTAAATTGGGTATTAGTACTTAGTAGGTACTGTGCTATCGTACAGATTGGGTACGTACTATAAAGTCGATGATTATTTAAAAGATAAAAATGTTTGGGATGCGTTACTGCCTAGCTCGCATAAATATTTATAACTTTGTACATTTGAAAGCCTGTAAACCTTTGAAAAAGAGGCTGACAATAGTGACTGAGTTTCTTGCGCTGTTTCTTCTCAGCACTGGCCCATTTATTTATTGTCCTGAAGCAGTGTTAGGGTTAATACTGGGACGTGTAAAAGTGCTTTTTTAAGCCTATTTACAGAAATAAATGAGTTTTACTGAGTTTTATTTTTTTACTGAGTTTACTTAAGTTTAAACATTTTCAAGAAGTCTTCCTAGGTAGGTATAGGTAGGTACTCTATCTATAAGGATTTCGTGTCCAATAGGCTCTTCCATTCCATGTAAGTACAGTGTTAACATATTTTACGAGAACGACATCGTAACACGAATATTGATGTGAATTTCTCGTGTGCGCTGCAAATGTTATTTTTATCGCCAACATTCGGTAAATATTTAACAAGAGGTGCGATCGAAGCGAGCCGCAGATTATTGGCTCGTTTATATGTATGGAGATGTACGAATAGGCAAGCAGCTGTGTTGCAGGGAGCTTGCTCCCCGTATTCCCCAAGGACGCCCCTCTCGACACCTGCGTCCACTGCGTCTCCCGATTTAACGTTATCTAAAATTATCGTAAGAAATTTGGACTGTTACTTAGTCACATACGTCGTAATTATCATGTCAGTTATCTCAGTTAATTCCAGATAACGTATCGATATTGACGTCTAATTTACCCGTGGTCCAAATTAGTCGATCATTTCGTAACGAGAGCCAGTGTGAGCGACTCGTCGTGGGATCATGAACAGTTTATAAAAAAACGTTACAAGTTCCAAAATGAAGCCTGTTTTAATTACTGTGACATTGTTGTTCCTGTTGGGGCAGACCTCAGCAAAATGCGTAATGCGAGGGGAGTGCTATTCGGTGGGAGGGTTCCCACAAAATTGTCCCGTTGATGAAGAAGCTCCTCCGCTGGTCAATGGGCTGTCACCTGAAGACGCTGCAGAAGCTGTTTCTATAATCAGACACAGATGTCCAGAATTGGCCACAGACGAGAATGGAGAGCCGATACCAGACGACCAGATCCGTGTTTGCTGCGCATTGGACCAATTACGCGGGATGACGGAGAGCTTGCTGTTAGCGGATGGAGTCCTCGGCCGTTGCCCAATCTGCTTCCGCAATTTCGCCCGACAGATCTGCGAGATGAACTGCTCACCGGATCAGTCCCGATTCGTCACTGTATATGAAGGTCTCGGCACGAATAACACGCGGTACGTTAACGAGGTAGACTACAGAATGTATCAGGACTTCATGGATGGCGCGCACGCGTCTTGTGCTGGAGTGATATTACCTCAAACGGGAACGCCGGCTATCAATATGATGTGCGGGAACGCACCCGAGTGCACCCCAGAAGCATGGTTCGGCTTCACAGGCGACAAGAGTCAGAATCCACTAGCTCCTGTTCAAGTCAATTTCCTAAAATGGGAGACGCCTGAAGATTCGATGAGTGTGCGAGCGCCTCCATGCAACGAGACTCTACCAGGAGACCTGCCGTGCAGCTGCGTCGATTGCTTCAGCACTTGCCCGGTGGGCAACGAGCCAGTCGTCACGGAATCTTGCACAGTTTTCTTGTCAGTTAACTGTATTTCTTTTTATGTCGGCATTGGGTTCTTCGCACTTGCTATCTTGATATTTGCTACCCTAACTGTAATAGAAGTAAGAAGAACCTCTAAGCCTTCGCAATCGTCAGGCGGCAACAGAATTACTCGTGTCTTCCAAAATATCTTCGCTGGCATTGGTGCATTCTCAGCGAGTCATGCCGTTCTCGTACTTATGCTTACTTCATGGGTTGGATTCGGAATGATCTTCGGAGTGTTCAACCTCAGACTTACATCGAACCCTATCGAACTTTGGTCAGCACCTGAATCTCGCAGTCGACAGGAGTTGGAATATTTTAATTCAAGATTCGGACCTTTTTACCGGACTTCGCAAGTGTTCTTGACAGTGAAGTTGGATCCTTTCACAATTTTCAATAATGCAACAAACTCGAGTATTACATATGGCCCAGCATTTAGATTTGAAGCTGTGCAGGAGTTAATAAAACTAGAGTCCGATATAAAGGCCTTGACCGCCGGCAGCGTCACCTTAGATCAAGTGTGCTACGCTCCTCTTCGTATGCCAGGCGACAAGTCGGATATTGATCTGTGCGTTACTATGTCAGTTGCTACTTATTTCGGTGAAGATGCCGGTAACATCAATAACGTAACGTATCTTGATACGATGATGGGTTGTATAAACAACCATTTTGCTCTGAACTGTATGGCACCGTGGGGAGGAGGCTCAGAACCGGAGCTCTCTTTAGGAGGGTTTGAAGACAATAATGTGCTCAGTGCAACTACTTTGACTATCAATTTGCCTTTGAGCAATTTTCTTTTAGAAGACGATCTCGTACCTGTATTAGAGTGGGAGCAAAGGTTTTTAGACTTTATGCATGCATATGAGGCGAACTCGAAGCCAGACTTTATTGAATTGGCTTTTGCTGCGGAGCGATCAATAGAAGATGAGATAATACGCGTTTCGGTGGCCGAGGCTGTGCCAATTGCAATCAGTTACATAATAATGTTTGTCTATGTCATATTTGCATTAGGACACAAAAGGTCTTTTAGGACGTGGCTAGTCGACAGCAAAGTTTTAGTAGCAATTGGTAGTATTTTAGTTGTAGTCACGTCGATTTTCTGTGCGATGGGAATGATGGGTTATCTTCAAATCACTGCTACTTTATTAGCAATCAACGTGATACCATTTTTCATACTTTCAATTGGTATCGATAACGTTTTCCTTATGATAAATACTTTGCACGAAATAGAAAGTAATTTAAAGAGCTATGACGATTATAATGAAAATTTTGATTTCGAAATGAAAAGAAAATTCGTGTTTTCGAAAATGATGGGCACAGTTGGGCCCTCAATTTTCGTTTCTTCGGTGACACAAATTACTTGTTTCGCAATTGGTTCTCTCGCTAATTTCCCTGCTGTTGTAACGTTCGCTATTTTCGCTAGTTTTTCTTTAGCTTTCTTGTTCGTTTTTCAAATTACTACTGTCGTAGCTATAGTATCACTTGACTACAAAAGAGTCTCACAAAAACGCTTAGATGTTTTATTTTGCGTTCAAAAGAAGGTTTTGGATGACACTGATCCTCTCCACTCTGAAACACCTCATCAAGGTGTGACCAAGAGGCTGATGGAACCATATGCCAATATTCTGCTGAAACCGAGCATAAAAATAGTAGTGGTAATATTTTTTGTTGCTCTCACATCAGTAAGCATAATTCTGATTCCCAGTATAGAAATAGGATTGGACCAAGAAATGGCTTTGCCTACTGATTCGTACGTCTATCGTTATTTGCAGGCTGTCGCTGAACTATTGCAATTCGGACCTCCAGTCTATTTCGTCTTGAAAGGTGGACTTAACTTCACCAATGTTGAGCACCAGAATGCAATCTGTGGCGGCCGACTTTGCAACGAGACATCTCTCATAACACAGATCTTTTTAGCTTCTTTACACAGTGATATAACGTACGTTGCGAGAAGTTCAAATTCTTGGATTGACGATTTCATCGATTGGACCGGTTTGCCCGGTGCTTGCTGTAAATACAACACTACGGATGGCAGCTTTTGTAGCAGTATGGACCAATCTGCAGAGTGTCAGTTCTGCGAAATAAGTAGAGACGAATGGGCCGGTGGCTTGCGACCCTCGGCCGAAGCTTTTGAAAAGTACATTCCATTCTTCTTGCGTGACACTCCTAACGAACAGTGTAACAGGGGAGGTTTAGCTAGTTACTTCAGCGCTGTGAACTATCTGCTAGATTCAGAAGGACGAGCGACTGTCCACGATACAAATTTCATGGCATATCATAATGCTTTAGCGTCTTCGCAAGATTACATAACCGCTGTCAAGTACGGCTACGAGATTAGTGCTAATATTTCGACAGGAATCAAAGAGTTGATAGGCGTAGAAGTCGAAGTTTTCCCTTACTCCATCTTTTACGTGTTTTACGAGCAGTATTTGACTATGTGGTGGGATACTTTTGCTTCTATAGGATACTGTTTGATAGGAGCCGTCGTTTTCAATTTGGTAGCATCAGGATTTAACTTCTTGACGACTTTTGCTGTGATGTTCACCGCGATCATGGTTGTGATCAACATGATGGGCGTAATGTTCATATGGAACATCCCTCTGAATGCTGTGTCGTGTGTGAACCTCATCGTCTCTATAGGAATTGCTGTAGAGTTCTGTAGTCATATCGCCTATGCCTACTCTACGAGTACTGAACCCTCGGATGAGAGAATCAAAGATGCTTTGAAAAGAGTAGGATCCACGATCATCACTGGAATCACGTTTACCAACATCCCGATCATAGTTTTAGCATTCTCGTATACGCAAATCATTGAGGTATTCTTCTTCAGAATGTTCTTCAGTGTGGTTATTCTTGGTTTCACGCACGGAATGATATTCTTCCCAGTATTTTTATGCTACTTAAATAACTTGACCTGCCGCCGTTCATAGTGTTAGCTCTACGTGATTTCAGACAGATCTTGAAGGCTATTTATGTTTTATTTGTTAAGAATTCAGTGCTTAAATAAATAGCCAATAATGATATTATACCGTTTAAAATAAGAAATACGATTTTAGTCATAAGTGTAACAATATAGGTATTTAAGTATAATAATAGCAATTGTTAATAATAGGATCGAATATATCAATTATAGAAAGGGTCCACTTGTAAATATTAGTAAATAAAAACGATTTCATAACGAATATCTAGTTTATTGTTATTATGTATAATACCCTACTACTAAAATACATGAACAACCAAGTTAATTTATCAACTAAAAATATAATACACGATAAGGAAAGGAAGACATCACTACAAGTAATTTACATTAATTATTTTTATTTACATAAACATTGAGTTACTTTGACTAGAAACGTGCAATAATGAAATCTACTATATAAAAATAAGTCGGGTTTTCCTTCCTGGCGCTATAACTCCCGAACGCACGAACCGATTTCCACGGTTTTGCATTCGTTGGAAAGGTCTCGGGCTCTGTGAGGTTTATAGCAAAGAAAATTCAGGAAAATTTAACAAACGAAATTCGAAATTAGTTAAGTTAATAAGAAACCTATAAACGATTTGCAATAATTAAACCAGTTACATATACAGATGAAAGTTAAAATGACTAGAAATTAAATAGGCACTAAAGACTTTGGCACATTGTCTTTGAAAGTTTATGGAGAGATATTTCGCTATCACATTTTAATGACTAGAAATTATATAAGATAAATGTACTTACTGCGAGTGAATTACGTCTTATTTTCATTTAAATTAATTACTAACGAAGAACTAGCCAGACTCTCAATACTCAATACTCAATATGTACCTTATAATACCTTACTATCGCAGATAAAGCTGAAGAATATCCAAGAATTTATATTGTAGGAGATTGGTGCAGTTCTATTATGCCCTTAAAATTTGAACGACCAAGTAAAGGTCCAATTTGAGATTACAAAACATTTTCATTCAAGTAAGTTTAAATGTTTAGTGTTAGTGAATGATTTTTAGATACAAGCTTTGACCCATTCACAATGCTGTTTGACTGTCTGGAAAGTAAAAAAAAGTATTATAAACCTCCCAAAATTTTCAAGAATAAGATCATGTGATACCACAATAATACTCAAGCCTCCAGCACATGGTTCAAGTACGCAATGTAACAAATAGCCAGCCTCAAGATCTCTATCTTGGACAGTTTCTTATCTGGAGGCAGAGTCGGCAACAGTCTCCTAAGAGCTGCAAAAGCTGCATTGAAGGCTTCCACCCTGATCCGTTCCCTGGTGGCGTGGGCGGTGCGGTACTTCAGGGTAGCTCGTCGCCGTCTCCTCCGTTCTTCCCTGGATAGACCGGCACAGGGCGACCCTGGCCCGCTGGAGAGGTACGCTTCTTCTGATAGGGCGCAGGGCTCGAGAGTTCTTTCTCTGTGAAGAAGGAATAAATAAATAATAAATCCTTGCACATTTTACACTGCGCCGCTAGCCCCAAACTAAGCAAAGTTTGTACTATGGGTACTATACAACGGATATAAACACGTTTTATTTACAACCTAAAGAGACAAACCTAAAGAGGATTTAGGACGCTATTTGGATCAAATATGTAATTGCTCAATAATGAATAATAAATAAATAAATAAATAAATAAAATAAAATATTAAGAATCAAAATCAAGTATTATTAGTGTGGCAATTACCTATAGCAAAGTTTATGTTTCAATTGTAGGGTCGACTGCTTTCAATTTTTAAGGCAATAGATTCAACAATAGTTGGTTGGCACCTACATATTATTATGTCACTAACAGCATCGAAAGCATATAGACTACCTACCTATGCCAAATAGCAACTTTTACAACTACATAAGATGTTACAGTATTCAGCTTTAGGTGCATGTGACGTCGCCTGTATCACTGTATTAATTTTGTCAATTACTAGATATGTGCTCAGCTCATTGTATTGAAAAGATAAACGACTGCATACGTATTGTTCCTATGTCTAAGAACATAGACTTTTTGTTTTACTAAAGTTAGTAATAAGTAAGTAAGGTGCCCTACCTCTTCCTTGGTGCCAGGTTCTCTCTGCCAGTGATGGGCAGCAATGCTTCTCTGGGTTCCGCCAGCATGCAGGGCAGAGAGTCCTCCATACCGGTCGCTTCTAGCCAGCTCTTCATGGTGAAGCTGCCACAAAAGTACACTTTAAAATTAAGACACTCTTTTGCTCCCAAGGTTTAAGTTCCGTTTCTTAAAATATGCGTAATCAGTGGCGGATTTACAGATTTGCCGCCCGTAGGATGTTGGATCTTATTTGACTGGCCTAGCGAATATTGATATATTCATATCCGAAATACGTACCTACTTTGTGTATGTAAAAAATAATTATGAACTAAGTAAATCTGCCGCCCCTTAAAATTTGCCGACCTAGGCTTCAGCCTACTCCACCTGCTGGTAAATCCGCCACTGTGCGTAATATAAAATAGTCGCTCAAAATTTGACTCTACTACCCAATGCACTACGAGTAGGTATCAACCCTTATGACATACTTAAGCAGTAGAGATACTACTTTAGTTCCTAGGTAGTTTAAGGTTTGCAATTTTAGTTTTAGACCAGTAAGAATTAATAATGTATAGACATAGAGCAATAATATCAAGTAGTCAAGTCGAATGGATTCGATACGGGTTGATCGTGATTCGATTACCCCATCCACTACACAGGGGGCGATATAAAAAGAATAAATACGGATTTATTATCCCCTAAAGGCCCGCTTAGGAGGTGCGAACTTATTATTTATACACCCTTCTTGTGGTTCAATTAGATTTGGGATCAAAACAAACGTGTCAAGGGTTAGGACGTGGTCAGAGCATCCTTGGAGTATTCTTAAGATATTCATTGAGTGTCCTTTGAAGGGCAGGATCAGATGGATGTAACCTTTGTGGGTTGCATTCTAATTTTCAATTGAGAATGTAAATCTGTTAAATTGTCTTTCTTCTCCTTATCGTTCCTGTGGGCACTTCCATTCCTCTGTGAATTCCGACGTTATTTGTCTCTATTATCTTGTATAAACAAATATAATTTTTACTTTTGTGTTGTGTTGCGGTAAGTTCAGAAGAATGAATATTATGCAAACTTTTTTACTCAAATGGTAACTTTAGTATTTTTCAAGTTGGTGTTTAGTGCATATCTCTGCTGTGTAGAGAAACAATAAAAATGAATACATACTTTATGATACTATATTTTAAATCTAAACACCAGTATTTGGTCGAGGTGAGGATATACTCGTAGCTCTACTTTTGTGGGGATTATCACGAGTGGCCTTTATCACCCTTAGTCAATACTTACAACATAAACATAGTCGTAGTAAACAATATTACATTTTTATTACTTCTCCATAGTCACCTAGATTAATAATAAGTGATTTCGAATGGTTTCTGCTATACACTACTCACAATCTTCAAATCTTATGATTCTACCTGCTTCTATTTAAGATTCAAATAGGTACTAGGTACTTAATATTAGATGTGGAAAATTTGTTCCAGAAATTATCCCCCAAAATGCATAATTACATAACTTTACAGAAAGAGAAGAAAGGGAAAAAATTTAAGATAAAAACAGAAGTAATTTACAAATGCAACCACACCTTTTGAAATTTCTCTTTCAAAAATTCCACAATCCACTATCACCAATGTCCAATGACACTACCGCACCATTTCACACACTCCTCTCACCACACTGATCACACTGAGAGTGCCCTCAGCATCCCTCCGGTTATATGACGTCAGAGGGCCGGGCCAGCCCTCTCGGAGGGCGGCGCTTGTGCAAATAGCGGAGGATACAAGATGAGGTGCAGGATGCAGTGAGGTCGTGTTTTAATAATATGTCCTTCAAAATTGAGTTAGCTTTAGCCCGGAACTTCGACAACGAAGTCATTTTTTTTTAAAGTATTGTGCTGTAGGCATGGACCTATAAAAAAAGTCGGACGGATTCTCATCAACAAAATACTGTGACATTAGGATACACCAGCTTGCCTGTACGTACAGGCCTGCACGCACACATTCACACCCTGTTACACCACTTCGAGTGCAAACTTCACACAGTTGACACATTTAAGCAGCGAAAAAACAACACGAATACGACATGTCTTGTGTGATGAAATTGTGTAAAAACCGTTCTGTTCGAACAAACAAAAATTAAGGAATCACATTTCACAGGCAAAATAATAATCCAATCACTTATTTCCCGATATTAAAATATTGAAATTAATTGAAATCAAACGTCATTCACTCGAAAAAATAATACGTCAAAGACCAGTGTTCTCAGTTATTTACGTGGGAAAATTACCCGAAATAAGGGAAATTAATAATAATTTTAGGACTTTTTAGTTATTTATTACGCATACTATGGAAATAAAATAATTTATCATAATAATTGTGTTTTAATGGGATATATTTTCATAGGCAAATTTGATCCTTCCCAAAAATGTGGAACTGCAAAATTCAAATTTTCTTACATTGATTGCAAGTCAGTGTCAGGTTGTATGTTAAAAAAAATCTTTCAGAGATAATAATAACAACTGTCTACAGCATTTTTGCGCACGGGTTATGCATAGCTTATTTTTATTGCTTTAATACCTAGAAATAAGAATAACAACAAAAAATTGTTCTGAATTTGCTATTATGTGTAAAAAATAGAAAAATTCATATCAATGAATGTATGAAACATGAACATAGAGAGGATTTAATTAGTTGCCAAATGTATTTTTTTCTTTCTTTCTTTCATTCTTTCTAATTATTAAAACATACCAAACATCCATTTAAGACTCATTTTCACAAGAGAAAATTTAAAATAGAGTCCAAATATTTATTAAAAATGAAAAGTTCTAATTTCCTGTCATGTTCTATAGAAGATTTTTCTCATAAAAATCTAACCCTATCATGCTTTCAGTTTACTGGCCTTGGTAACGTCATCTCTCAAATCCCACTATATTTTGATGAAAGCGTGCCCCTTGTTCTTGCGAATAAGCCCCCATAATTATCTATAAATATATCCCAATGAGAATGTGACGTGCATCTTTAGAGACATTCTTCTATGAAGATGGAAAATTCAAATCGCTATAACTCTTTAAAAAGCAAATATTTTCGATTTGTAATCGCACTTTTTATATAAATTTGCTTATACAGGGTGTTAGGTAAATGGGTATATGAGCCGACACTAGCCTATGTTAACATATGCATATAAATGGTATGGTGAAGTCAGAAATTTGATATCATCATTTTAATTTTTTAAATGTTCATACAAAATAAAATTTATAAAATCAGATATGTATGAAAATTAAAATAATTAAAATGATGATATCAATTTTCTGACTTCACCAGACCATTTATATGCATATGTTAACATGGGCTAGTGTCGGCTCATATACCCATTTACCTAACACCCTGTATAATCTGAATATAATAAGTAAAATCCATGCGCAAAAAAAAATTTTTTTTTTGTTGACCGGTGTAATATATTGATGATGCATAAGATTATGATTATAATGTACACAAGATTCGTAATTTGTAACTGCGTGAATCATTTTTAATCAACATTATGTACATACCCTGACACACTGACTTGCAAACAATGTAAGAAAATTTGAACATTGAAAATTTCGCGCCTACCTCAACGCATTCACCTTTCATCCTTTTAAAATGGCACGGAATAATTCTGTCTACATTTCCAACATCTGCCGATCTATGTTTTTCTTAAAATAAATGGGTAAAATTTTTTGGCTAACATGGCATCCCTAAATTCACTCACACAATAGACAAACGCCAAAATTTTGCGTCACAGTTTTGTTGTAGCGCGAGTTCCGTCCGCCTTTTTTTATAGGTCCATGGCTGTAGGTATATTTGAATCCGTTCAGTAGTCGAGCACATTACCTGAAATAAGTACCCCTTCTACTCTAATTGCAAGCTTATGAAACCAATCGCTTTGTGGGTAGGACATACTGAAAGATTTTGAAACTCTACTTAGGTTGTAAAAGAAATACAAAGCCAATAAATATTTTTATTTTATTTGTTTAACAATTTGAAAGCTTTCAGTAGGTATGTCTGTGTCATCGAGTGGTTGACTGAAAAGTATTGGGAACTTTAACTAGAACTCTGCTGCTGTTTTTCCTGAACACTATAATCCGGGCCTTATCAAGGCGAGAGTGAATAGGCACATACAGGGCAGATATGTACCATCCTAGACTGCATATTACTTAACACCAGGTACGATTGCGGTTAAATTCCTTGTCCTGCGTAAAAAAAAACTTACTATCATAAAAACTATTGCAGTAATTAACACTATGCCATATTGTCGTTAGGCTGTGCAGGTGTTTACTAATCCCGTTGTCTGCCTTAACTGCCCGATACGATATCACGGCATTATAGATAGTATTTAAATGCGCGGATTATTCGTCATCTAAAGACACATGTTACATTGTAATTATGTCGTGACTTTCGAATTTTGTTATTAGTATTTATCATTCAAAGTCCGTTATAATGTTGTCATGCAATCAGCTTTTGTTTCAGTGGCTGGTAAGCTAGACGCTTTTCACTTTTCAGAGGTAGCGAATCCTAAGTGGTAATTTTTTTTCATATTAGTTAGATCGTTTAATTAGCACGAAGACATTATATTTTGAGATTTTAATATAGTAGGTAGGTCCAATATAAAAAGTTGTTGTTTTCAGCACCAGAATCCGTATTTTTTTTATCCACAACGAGGAAGCTCTTAGTCTGTATCTCACCTGATGTTAAGTGACGATCAGGCTGAAGGTGGAAGCGAGCTTCACCCGGAATCCTCAACCACGGAGGAACTGGCTATCTTACCTCTCTGACGGAACACAACAATCCTGTTAACATTGTTGTTATGGCGACAGACTTAGGTAAGATGGTGGTAGCTAGCCAGGCGGACTTAGAACAAGCCCTACCACCAACCAAACCGAACAGAAAAATCTGCCCCCACTGGGAATCGAACCCTGGACGCAGAGGGCGTCTGAAGCTTACCACTAGACCACAGAGGCGGTCGATGTATGGGATCACATAGAGTTGACAGGGTTATTTTTTTTTAAATACTGCTTCGAAAAAGCAGCTGTAACTTCCATTTTCTGTCCTGTCCCGGTGTATCCCGGTCCTCCCAGCCTCCGACTCCGCCCCGGCCAATCCCGCGTCGCCCCGCCTATCGATCCGGGATCAGGTGCGCCCGCTAATAAGAGTCCCGGGTTGGAGCCCGGGATGGGACACCTGTGCCTTGAAGTACTTGGTTTAATGGGGAGAGAGGATAGATACATGTTTTATTTGGAACCAGTCTTACTGCTACGAATATAGCATTTGAAATGGCTCCTGTAGACTCTAATTAAGTTTGAAATAAAATTTAAAATTATTAACACTGGGTTGCACCATCTTACTTTAACCATAACTGCACTTCCACCCCCATCACTTAGATGGTTGGCAGTCCACAACAGTACGTTTCTCTAGAAACTTCCTGCCCCGTACAACCAAACTGTGGAATGGACTGTCGTCTGCGGTGTTTCCGGACGGATACGACCTACAAGCTTTCAAGAGGAGAGCGTATCTTTACCTTAAAGGCCGGCAACGCACCTGTAACGCCCCTGGGTCTGCGGGTGTCTATGGGCGACGGTAATCACTTACCATCAGGTGATCCGTCTGCTCGTTTGCCTCCTATCACATAAAAAAAAAAAAAAAAAAAAAAACAAACGTCAAAAGTCTGCCGAAATCCATACAAAAACACCGGTTATAGTTACAGTTACGGTTAATATTAAGGAGCTGCAGCTGAAGCTTAGGAGCGGACAAATTCAAGTCTGAGTTTTTATAGCGTTGTAAATCACAAGGAAGTTTCCCTTGTACTTTCCTTTGTTTGTAGCTGATATGCCACCGGAGAACCCATCAAACCTAGAACCACCTGGCTGTAATTTAAGTAGCATTTAAGTGTTAAGATATTCTAAATATGACTAAATATGATAACTATTTCAAATATTTTTCAGGATTCGGGGATCAACACAATAATGTACTAATCCATTAGAATTTCTTCTTACTTTTTACATTCACTATTAAATCAACTTTAATAAACTAATATATTGATAACTATAGTTGAGTTAGTTGAACATCGAGTTGTGCAATCTAGCTGTAGCGCTGTATTTCATCAAGTTACCATCTAAAAATAGACCGCCTCGAAGTAACTTGAATACAAATCAGTATTCCTCGTTAACTTTAAACTATAGTAGTGGAGTTTAAGCACCAATAAATATGAGTGACTGTTGAATTTAAATCACTAGCGTGCTGTCACGGCTCTCCCAAGAGAGCGGGTAATTTATGCACAGATCTGTACCGGTGTGCGACGTCCACGGATAATTTTCTTTGCGATCCGATATTAACGTAATAAGCAGTTATACAAGTCGCGGGTAAAGGTGGATTTTACTATTTATACATCAAAACTTTTATCACTTTTCGTCGATTAGCGATTAGTGGTCAAACTTCGCGATGTAACCACATCCTATGTTCCTAACACTCAACCACTGCACTCAGTCAGTGATTTAAATAGACTATGACTACTTATTGACTTAATAGAATCAGAATAATGAAAAGCTTCAACAAATCTAGGCATTTTAGCAAGTTACGCCAGCCGCAGTGCAGAGCTGGCAGACTTTGGAAGAGAGTCCCACTTTCCAGCTGCCTAGTCGTCCACTCACGTCAGAGCGGGTAGACAGACTTTAGGAGAGAGTTCTACTACCTTCCAGAGAGCAGGAAGATAGACATTCTCCTAATGTGTGTCTCCAACTATCTCCATAGATCCACTCTCTCTCAGTCTGCATGACGATGACGTAGAGGCAAATCCATCCGTTTTTCAACCGCTTCAGTTTTCCTATGTAACCGCAGCATGCTCCTCCGCCGAAGGTCGCGGCACACTAATTTAGTTTATAGCGATGTCGCGGGGAACACGCAACATGCCAGATAAAGGTTTCCCCTTTACAACGGTATTAATGGTCTGCAGAAATGCCTTTTGCATTTGCCATCAGTTTCGTAAATGGTCGTAATCAATTTAAGGTTTTTTGCGACTCGAAACGGCGGTCAGGGTTACGTTCATAAAGTATTTTTGTCGTTAAAACGATTTTTTGCCAAGGTTGTGGAGTACTACGTAGGTGCTTGTAGCATTCTACGAAGGCATAGACAGTTTTCAGAACAAAAAGTTTTCGAAAGGAAAATACAAATGCAATTGTGTGCTTAGCAGTTTATTTAAACCTAAATAAAATGGCTCATTATGCGTCACTTCGAAGTAACTGTGTTCTAAAAGTTTCTTCATCTTTATCAGCCTACAGCAACTGCTGACCTTCCCCATAAGCATGTCTTTAAGGCGCTCCTTTGCTGTCTGTGTCTTCCAATCCAACCGCTACCTCGAAAGATACTGAAAAAGTTATGTATCTGCACATTGTTCTGACTAATTACGTCAATGTTATTTAGAAGCTTAAAGTATTTTTGATTTATTGCGGTTGTTTCGTCTGCGAAGTTCTATCGAAGAAAATTAGTTTCTTTTTATAGTTACGACGTTTCGATATTAAATTTTTGCCTCCGACCATAAATCCAGAATAGGCATATTGTAGAGGCAATGATGATAAGATATACTTAGGATTTGGTTAAATTTTGTCCCTTTTATGAAATTTAGTAATTAAAAAGACGTTTTGTGTATGATCTAGATACGGAGGTCACAACAAACTACAATAATTACCGCCAAAAGTTAGCTTAACCATTTGGTTTTATTATCCAACTTTGATAATTATATTGCTAAATGATTAGGTCTAACGTTGGTAAAAATAAAACATTGTTCAAAGAGCTTGCGGATTTTCGAAGCAAATAAGTAGTTGAATGAAGATTTTGTCGATTCACTTGCTTTTATAAACTTTTCAGTTGAGAATTCCCTTCAAAGTTCTAAGCAATTGCACATTGACACGATAGATTCTATATTTAGTTTCGATTAGCTACTTGTTAGGTTTCGAAACGGATTTAAGTACCTTTTAATTAAGATAAAAACCTTTGATTAAAGACAATACGTTTTCAAGCGTTAAATAAACATTTAAATTACTTAACTGAAACGTCAATGCCCAGTTCAGTCGGCGAGCTATGAAAAGTTCGTCGACCCCACAGTCCTGCTTGCGTGTGTCAACTAGGAAACTTTACAGGACGCGTCGGGAAATCGTTGCCTCGGAAACCACGCAGTTGTGCCGATAGTTTCTCCCATTTTCACAATTTTCCGCCGTTCGAAGTTCGAACTACGAACCTCTTTACTTCATAACCTGCCAGTAACAGTGTTGGCAGCGATTAGTTTTTAATTTTTTATTCTGTGGCAACTGACATTTTGTTGTGCTTCAAAAAATTGTGACTGTTTTTGAATTTTAATTTTTGTGTATTATTTTGTGATGGCGTTCAATTTCGATAGCGGACAAGTAAGTAGCTAATTTATAATGTTGTTGCTGCAGGTATTAAAACTTAAGTTACCGACCTACATTACTTGTAACTTGTTTATTACATAAGTAGTAACAGCGTTTAAAGTAAGTTATAAATCTTGTATTCTTGAAAGAAAATACATATCCGTTTATTGCTTTTTACGACAGGTATACTAAAGAACTGGTAGAGACAGTCTAAGGGTGTCATCATCATCATTTCAGCCATAGGACGTCCACTGCTGAACATAGGCCTCCCCTAATGCTTTCCACGTTGATCGATTGGTAGCGGCCAGCGTCCAGCGCTTCCCTGCTACCTTTATGATGTCATCGGTCCACCTTGTAGGAGGACGTCTCACGCTGCGTTTTCCGGTACGCGGCTTCCATTCCAGAACCTTGCTGCCCATAAGGGTGTACTAGGGTGCATTACATACCTCATGTTTTTCAGGGGATTTTGTACCATATTTCAATGAAAAGCTATTATAGTAATTAGATTAAAGTTAACATCTTAATAAGAAACCAGGAGCAACGCACTAAATAAACCAAGCTGTTTTTTAAACCGTTTTTAAAAGCCCCAGAGACGTAGGGTAGGTAACTATTTTAAGGCATAAGTTTTCCAGCTTGCACTTATCGTCTATAGTACTCGTAAGGTACATATAGTAAGGACTGTCTTGCCGTGTTTCTACTCCAGCTAATCTAACAAAGTTAATCCCAGGCTTCGCTTGACACCGGCCACGCGTCGTGCCCGCACCTGCATCGTCCATTCTCCCCAGAGCCTCGTTTTTTGCGCCATACAAATTGTAATTCCTTTAATCCAACTTAGTTTCATCCAATTACATTGCAAACATCTTAAGTGTTATCACCAAAATTACATATTAAACCCTAAAAATAGACAATGTAGAGTCGAGAGTCGTCTGTATTTTGTTAGAATATTTTATTTTTGAGAAGAGGGGTGACTTTGTATGGGTGTGGATAGTTTTTTACACCATTGTGTGTAGTGTTGATCCGTGTTTGACAATTACTCCACTGGTGTTTAGCTAATAGTGCAGTGAATCTGCATTTAATTGTTTTCGTCTATTGTTGGACGCGATAAAAAATGATGGCTCAGGAACTTGTCATGTTTTAGAAATCCCATGTAATGTATGGGGTTACAGTGACTTTATTTTTGTTAGCGTTAAGATGGCCTTAATTTATCTGTTGCATAAGTTTTTGTAGAAATCACTTAAAATACAGTTTTGGGCTCATTGTCATTAACCTGCTTTCCTTGCGAATGTTTTTTTGATTACACACAGTAGCAGAAGTTGAAATGATGAGCGAGCATAATCCTTTATTAGAGTAACCTAACCATGACTGTCTTTTGTGAATATCGATCAATTTCCAAAGGGCTAAAAATAGATGTCTATTCGTATAATCTATTTTTATAGGGCTCGAGGTAATTTTATGAGAAGTTAGTACCTACATACTTTGGGAGTCTGATTCTTTATTCCGTAGATAGGTATGGCGTGTCGCGGGCTACTTATCCAAGGCTTATAAAAGCATGGTTTTAAATGAAAACATAACTAGAAAAAATGTATGACTGTCTTCATTCGTATCTACTTATTCGGCTACGTGCTTTTATCAATCATTTCGATAAAAGTCATAGAACATTTACTTACATAAACGTTTCTAAGTAACTACGGTTGCCATTAAAAATATTCATTCGTTTATTCATCTCTAAGACAAACCCCAATAAAAATTCAATGTGCTCATTAATTACGTCAGGATTTCGATCCACTTTTGACAAGATAATGCTAAATTATGGCGGGCATTTATAATTTGGCGAATGGCACCATAATGTATGGCGTATAATGTAAATAACCAACCCTTTCGAGGGGATGATTATTGTGACGCGCTCTGCAGGGGCCGACACCTGCTCTATGGCCAATATTTTTTGGTTCGTTAGACTTAATTTGGGACTGATAAATAGTTCTGAACTGACATAATTTGCCTTGATTTTTAATAACCTTTTATTGATTGCGTTCAAATTAAATCAAATAAAAAAAAACAATAAAAAAAGTTCAAAACGCAGACCGTTCCAAACAGACCAAAGCTATCTAGACCTTGAATTTTATTTAAATCAAACGTTAAGTACATTATCAGAAGCGTGTAATTGCGTTTATACGCACACCATCATAATTTTGCGATATTTCATTGCAATCGGTAGATAAAGGTATTAAACTTTAATCTACACACGTGTTTTTTTATATCTGAGATAAATGCAGTCAGGACTCGATAGAGAAAATCTTTTGGCCTTATCAACATATGAACAGACAAGCATATATCTAACTGCTTAGTGTCTGAAAAAATATCCAATATGTAATCTGAAAAGATATCCAATTTGAAATTTGATATCTTGCAACTGTTTTTACTTACATAAATTGCGTTGACAATTCAAGGGAAGGAATCCTCTATCCCTGATGACGGATTGACACATCAGGCTATCACCATCCCATCTCATTTGTTGCGGTTGTTTAAAATTTAATTTTACAGCGCTGTCACGTGCTGTGCGCACGCGGCGGAGCGGCGAGTAATCAAAATACGCGTGTCAGGTTCCTTGATTGAGGGTTTGCAAATTACAGTGGCGGTGCAGTAGAGGATGATCTAGTAGGTTCACTTTGTAGGTATGTCAACAGACAGGCAGAATCACGCAGATTTGCCGTGCAAGTGCGTTTTTGCTTCGTGCTATCGGCGCGTGCACCGTGTGCAAGTTAAGAGATAAGTAATGCCGTGTGCGTATCTGACGTTATCAAAAAATTAACTTGTCTGCAAAATATGTTTTATCTTTAATTATTATTATTGTGGCGGCATTAAAACTGCCACAATAAGAAATAAAATCATGTGACTTCTTTTGATCTCTCTTCGATACTTAATCAGCGCAAGCCTACTGTGACTATGAGCTACATGATGAATAAGAAACGACAGATGAATTAAGATATCTATACACGTCTTTACGTAGATGCATTTGACAGACAGAATGTGTAATTGGGTAGATAGAAAATGAATAAATTATTTCGATCATGGAATATTAAAGTCCTTTGTTGAGATTGACTGACCACGTCTTGTTGTCCAGTGAAGGTCTGACACGACGTAATTTTGTTTCAGAGCATAAGTATTTGACTTATTTCTGCCATCAATAAATATTTTCTCTGCAGTTCAACAGGGAATCCACGCCGAAGCGTCTCGGCAACTGGCAGGTACCACGTTGGGCGCCAACCCGCGCCCGCCCAATGGAGATGCGGCCGAACCCTAAGCCGATCTGCGATATGAACGGCCATTTTCTGCCGGGCGCTCCGAGGGGCACGTCCAGGTGCTTCGGACACTACACCGGCACTTGGGACCTCCCTAGGAAGATCACTAGGAAAGTCGGTAGGTGTATCGCATTCTGACAAAGACTTTTTGATGTTTACAGTTAAGGCTGGAGTTTAAACATCTAGAGATATTAAGGCAATGTGTACTTCGACATAGTATCAAAATTATTGACAACCCAGCTCTAGATATTTCCAACAATAAACAAATTATCAAAACAACATGTTGGGCGCCAATATGTGCAAGTAGAATAAAATCTTAACATCAGTTGCGATTGTGGTCAAATACCTGCCGTGTTATGTATATGTCACCGTGAAATCGTGAATTCCGTCAGATTATAATCTGACGTAGTTAAATTACAATCTAACCTAACCTAACCCACTGTTAGTTTACAATCTAACGCGTTATATTATAAACTGACAGAGTTCACAATTTCACGTTGACATATATAAAAAATCGGAAATTAAAACTCACAACGAACGAAACTTGATTTAAGCTTTACGTAACTGAGAACGAACTTTACATATCTACAAGGAAATCATCGGAACCATTCCAACCCGCATTATTATCTCGATGTGTTATGGGTAAAATCGGCGATGTTGACATGACCTTGACTTGGTCGTAAACCCATTTATTTGTCAACATACACGCACAAACACTTCCTGAAGCGTGTCGTGTCTCAGAACAATTTGTTGGACCTGCGATGTTCAGCATGAAGCCAATATTTGGGTTAAGCTGATAGTCGACCTATTAATCATTTCTTGCATCTATTTAAAGATCAGCCGTTGCTTTTGTCTGACAAATTGCTGTTGGCGAACCAGGTGGAAGTTTGGTATAAGTAATCAAACAATCGTTTTCGTAGAATTATTCCATTTAAATAATGATCATCGGCTTAGTTTATTACAGTGATAGAGTTAATAAAAATATTACATACCAACCACCTATGCGATTAATTTTTTTGTCCCATAATAATGGTATGTGTAATGTATTGAAATACGTTGTAAATATTGCGGAAATATTATGATTCTGCCGTACCTGGTGCTCTTTGGGATTGTGTCTTAGTTACCTTATCGTAAGTAACAATAATGCGTATGAAACACACATTTAAAAATGCAATGGCATTTTCACAGCTGAAGAGCTAGCAAAGGAGCCACCTGACCACAGATTCCCAGATTGGATCAACCTCCGCGTGCAAAGACCCAAGGCTGCCACCGCACGCATGCGCCCGACCAAACGCGCCAAAGCCAAAAAGGAGGAGGCACCGTCTCCACAGGACGAGCAGACCTTCAAAGTAAGTCAGCTTGGGCACACGCCAACTCTGTCAACCAACCTCTTTGACAATCGCGATAAACTTTTTAATCTATATCCAACTACGTTACTACTCTGTGCTCAATCGATGTTGGCGCGAAAACGATTTGTATGTGTCAGTGAAGAAGTAGGTTAGTGTCGCGGTGCTGTGATAACTTGAAGTTTATGCATGTTCTGTTCTATTTACATTATTGTTTCGTGAAAGAAAGTACTGACACGCTAAGGAAGTCAGGAATGTTGTTAGTTTCTATGCACTGGCTCTACATTTTAAAATTCTTAACCTTGTCTGTCAATTGAACGAGATCTAATGAAAAGCGGTATTTCGATATTTTTAGAAATTCTATCTCAAAAAGTCAAAATATCTTGTCCTCCTCTCTTTAAGATTTCATTAGATGACTTTGTTGAGTGGAAAGAAACATTACTTTCTGCCTCGGCATCTTCATCAATCATAAAACATGCGTCACTATTAATTCGTAGCAATCAGAATAAAACCATTTTGGTAAACTATTTGCATGCACATCTTAGGTTTCAGCACGCTACGACCAATACACACGTGCACTCATAAAAAGCAATACCATTTTTTACTTTATGAGCATTGACATAGAGCTCACATGAGTTACACAAAACCTGAGCGGACATAAGGAGTATCATTTACATATGCCAGTAGGGCACGCTTTGTTTTTGCTTCGTGCGCATAAACGCGGTTATGTAGCTAGTACAATCCAATCTGCCCTTCGAGTTGATATCTCTAAGAAACTTACGGTAACAATGGAGACATAATAAATCGTGGTTTACGCGAAGTAGTACTTAAATAAATTTACCTGACGTCGAGACGTTATTATTACCTTCATGTAGAAGTAGAATTCCTATTTACCTACTTCTGAAGACAAATGAGACTTGCTTTTAGTTATGCACGTTTTCATTTGCAATTCTTATATTTTCAGCCATATCAATGTCCGTTCAAGCACAAACACAAAAAAACGAAAAAGTGAAGACATGAAGATTATAGAAAAAATGCACTCGCTTAGATATATACACAATTTAGTTAGAAATTAGAAAACTTACCAGTTTTTTGAAGTTAATTTTGTGTAAAATTTTCCATGTCTGTACAAAAAAGGACCCGGATACTAATCAGGATTTTCAAATAGAAACTAAATATACTCAGAGGGATAACTTTGAAGAGGAAAAAGATATCCTAAAAACCCCCGACAATCCATTGGGTTTTATAAAGAAAGAACCAATCGACGAGGATGGTAATGGACCTTATATCCCTGGAGCATTAACTGAACCAGAAAAAAGGCACGACAGTCACGACCTTCTAGTCAAAGAAGCCGTAGAACAGATTCATGGTCCTCAAGAAGACGACGAAGACACATTTTGGCGGAAAGTAGCCGAAAACGCCGAGAAAAATGAACAGCTACGCGAAGATAATATGAAACACAAAAAAAGTGGGACACCCAAACTACCCTACGTCAACGTCTCTCAAAATTTTCAGTTCGCGAAGAAGATGCACGTAGGGAATCTGGAACATCAGCCGCTTCCAGATACATTGGGTTACCGTAATATGACTAAAATCGCTGAGCACAGAGACTCGGATATTATTGTCAAACCATACGCCATTGGCTGGAAAGGTTACGGCGCTTCAGGACCTACTTGCTGCACAAAAATGCGCGTTCATAGACCAAAAACTTGTGATAATAAGAAAAGTGAGGGCGAGAAAGATTCGAAAAGGCCGTCCACATCAGGACCTAATTTAGGCGGTCAATATAACAAGAAACCACTGTCTCTTATGGATCTAGCAATTTGTTGGGACTTCAGACCTGACGATCCAAATCACGAGCCTAGACGACCAAAACATATAGATGGATCAAACGGCTCGAAAGCACCGGCGGTGTTTACTATGGTGCACACTCCTAAAGAGGAGGTAATCGAAGAGTTGACCGGACACGCTAATCCAATTTTCAATCAGAATCGACTAGGCGATGACATGAGTCGTCATCCTGTGCCATATTTCGAGAAAGATATGACTAAGGATAAACGGAGAAATTCGTGTGACGTTCAGTACTGTCCGCAACACAATGCGCACAGCGAGAAAAGTTCAAAGTCGTCGAGCAGGAAGAGTTCCGCACACTCTGCGAAGAAGCCAGAGTGTGATGGGATACACGGTTGTGGAACTCCAAGCGACACTAGCCGGAAGTCTAGTCGCGATAGGAGGCCAGAAAAACTCCAGCCTATCAAAGATGCGTGGAATGTTCACACGAATAAAAACACTAAAGTTGACATCAACAGCAATCATAGGCACAGTCTGGAATCTTACGAGAAGACTCCGCTCGCTCAGGGAAAATTGCATCAGAGTTCTCCAATCGAGTCGCAGAATTCCAGGCGCTCGACTAAAGATAGCGTGTCGACTACTCGGCATAAGAATTGTCTGCCTTGCTGTGAGAAGGCTCCTCCTGAGGTAAAGCAGAAGGAAGACTACAAGTTTGCGTTTAAAGCTGGGAATCCGAACTCGGTGAATAGCGTTTCTGGTTCAATGGATTCGAAGGGTGTGAAAATTCCGAAGATGCGTCATCCTTATACAAAGAAATCTTACACGATTCCTACTTTAGCACCGCCATTCAGTATCTGGCGCGAGGCGAATGCCAGTGGTTACCCCGAGCACTGGCGCTTAGCTAGCGTTTACCAACACGCATACAAACCGCCGGAACAAAGACGCAAGCCTCTCATAGAGAGCGTGTACCAGTGAACACCGCTATAACAAAAGAGTTTGTAGTACTTATTCCAATATCAAAAACTTCCACTTCAAATATTTTATCTCTGTATTCATAATTTCTGTGATTCAGTGTTTATTGATGAGTAATTTCAGAATTTGCCAATAAAGTTATAGATAGTTATTTGATATCTAACAAACAATAAAGGTCGCTGGTTACCAGTAATTTTATCTGCCCGATATGTATTATTGGACGCTTTTGAAACTACAAGAATATCTATTCCATTTCGTCTATTTCATCCAGTTGGACATGCGGGTAAACTTGTATTTAAACTTCTATTGGCAAACTCTGACCTTCTAGTAATCTTATCCTGCTCATTTATAATCGTAGGTTAAAATGAAAGCAATTGTTCCACATAAATGTTTATTGGGTCCAATTACCAATACATTGCAATGTACAGTTTAAAATAAATTCCTTCTCGGTATCTCGTTTATCATTGATAAGGCGCAGGTGGCTGACACCTGCGTTCTTATCTCCATCCGTTGATAAGGGAATTTCGTCCTTGTGTCACGCAGCTAGTTCAGGGAAGGAACCTTTCGTACTCCATGAAGAAGGTGCATTTTCGGATGGTCTCCCAGGCCTTGGTGCAGAAGTGGAACCAGCCTTTTTCGGAGAGATTGGGCACGTTGGTTATCTGGTGGCGGTGTACTCCCATCACCATCCAGCGGAGACGCTTGGCCAGCTGTTCGAATGGCGGGTGGCCGCGGTAGGTTTCTTGGTTACCTGTAAAATAGGTGTAATCAGTAAGTAAGGTGTTTATGTAAGAAACTGTGGGGCAGATCATTTCAAAAAAATTACCAACGCTTACTTGTAAAATATAGGGTTCATGTACTAGGATGGCTCATACATGAAGTGCGGTTAAATTTTTTTGATATGTTACAATAATGTCGATAACAGAACGATTATTGTTCTTCAATACTATCGAATTCGATGCGATTTTGCGTACTATTCCAAGTTCTCAACATAATATACACATTTTGCTCTATCGATGGCTTAGCAACAATTATTGAGCTACCGGTAGACTATCGATACTATGGGGACGTCACTATGCTCACCACAGGGATGTATCCGGGCGGCAGCCAGAGGTTGAGCCTGGCCCGTTGCGGTTTGAGGTCGTTACTACCGCATACCGGTAGCAGGAAAAGGTTGAGCGGAGCATCGCAGCGTTTGCAGGCCCGTTGCGGGAGAGGTTGCTACTGCCACATACCGGTAGACTATCGATACTATGGGGACGTCCTTTATTCGCATAATATCAGATTCTCAAAATATCCGATTCTTAAAATATCAGATTATCAAAATAGCAGATTCTCAATATAGCCAAAGTACAATCAAGACAACATTTTATTTTTTAAATCAAATTTATTTTTAAATATGAGAGAAGAAAAAAAACCCCATAGATTTAAAAATAAATGCAGCAGCAATCATATGCATAAATTATACAGGGTGTTTGGCAGAAGGTTAGACAAACTTCGTGGGTGTATAACTAGGTAAGGTCATTTTAAGAATACAAGTTTGCCCATTTGACCCTAAAACTATGTATTCATTAGGCAACATTTGTTGATAAACTGTTTATGACTAGTGTGAAACAAGTTTACCATAAACACAGGTTTCTGAAACTTGACCGTCCATACTTTCTTGCTCTCAAGTCAAAGCGGGGAGCACGGCAACATGTATCATAAACAATGAATGTTATGTAACTAAATAATAATCTTCTCAACAAGTAAATTAGCATTCTTCATATTTATTTAAAGTAGATAACATGTTCATTTCGGCCTGACCTCTACTTTTTGGACATCCTGTATAGGTAATACAATATCAGAGTAAATACAAATATATTTTTCACGCTGAGTGTAAAATTTTGGTTATATTGAGATTCTGCTATTTTGATAATCTCATATTATAAGAATCTGATATTTTGAGAATCTGATATTATGCGAATAAAGGGCTCAGCGCGCCCATACTCGAGCCCGGCCCGTTGCGGTTGCTGTCGCTATAGATACTGTACGGTAGACTATAACGCACCTGTAACGCCCCTGGGTCTGCAGGTGTCTATGGGCGACGTTAATCACTTACCATCAGGTGATCCGTCTACTCGTTTGCCTCCTGTCACATAAAAAAAAGACTATCGATACTATGGGGACGTCACTAGTGCTCACCGCAGGGCTGTATCTCGGGCAGCAGGAAGAGGTTGAGCGGCGCTCCGCAGCGTTCGTTAAGTGCTTCCATACTTGAACCCGGCCCGTTACGTTTCGCTATAGGTACTGCCGCATACCGGTAGACTATAACGCACCCGTAACGCCCCTGGGTCTGCGGGTTTCTATGGGCGACGGTAATCACTTATAGTTCCAAAATACTGAACTGTCCTATCCATGACATTGACAGTGGGGCGCCACCGTCAATACCGGATGGTTCCGATTTTTGCCATGTTGGAAACCATATAGTTGAACGATGGTAGCGCCCCCCCTGTCATTGAGTTTGGTGGGACAGTTCAGCGTGGGTCATCTATACCATCAGGTGATCCGTCTACTCGTTTGCCTCCTGTCACATAAAAAAAAGACTATCGATACTATGGGGACGTCACTAGTGCTCACCGCAGGGCTGTATCTCGGGCAGCAGGATGAGGTTGAGCGGCGCTCCGCAGCGTTCGCTCAGCGCGCCCAAACTCGAGCCCGGCCCGTTGCGGTTGCAGTCGTTGTACAGGTACATTCCCGACTGCAGTTGCAGGTTCGACTTCTGGAAGGCTTTCCTGGAAACACACCATAATCCATCAAATACTAACGCCCGTATTCATAAACGATACTTGCTTAAGTGAAGCAGCAAATGGAACGCACAGCGTTGAATAGCTCTGTGATTGGTTCATGTAAAACGCATAAAATGAAAAAAACATTTATTCAGTAACTTTTAAGTTAACATATTGTTGCAAGTGGCTGGGGTGTCCTTTTAAGTATAATACCTGTGTTAGGAGGCCCCAAAACACATTTATTTCCGCAAATAGGCTTTAAAAAGCACTTACACGTCCCAGTATTAACCCTACCACTGCTTCAGGACAATAAATGAGCCAGTGCTGAGAAGAAGCAGCACAAGAAACTCAGTCACTATTGTCAGCCTGTGTGTCCACAAGCACTGTGAGACCTCATAGTAATGTTTGTGAATACGGGCGATACGCCCACGTCACTCATTTGCTTTCTTTGACATGGACAAACGTCACGATAATAATCAACTGGCAACCAAGTTTGGGTCATACCTGTAGACATCTTGCATAGCTGTAACAGCTTCTGGAGTGAAATCTTCAAGCTGGCATCTGAAACAAATATTTCAAATAAAAAAACTGGTCTTCTAATCAACAGAATTCACAATGAACTTGTGTACTTTTTTCAAGTTCCTGTCAGTATAGATGACCCACGCTGAACTGTCCCACCAAACTCAATGACAGGGGGGCGCTACCATCGTTCAACTATATGGTTTCCAACATGGCAAAAATCGGAACCAGCGATCCGGTATTGACGGTGGCGCCCCACTGTCAATGTCATGGATAGGACAGTTCAGTATTTTGGAACTATACTGTAGATGAACTACAATGAACTGTCCCACCCGTGACATTGACAGGGGGCGCCACCGTCCATACCGGATCGCTGGTTCCGATTTTTGCCAAGGAAACTATAAAGTTGAACAATAGTGGCGCCCCCTGTCAATGAGTTTGGTGGGACAGTTCTGTAGTTGATCTATAGCAGGGGTGGCCAACCGGTCGATCGCGACTATTAGTCCAGTTGATCGTGGCAAGGCAAAAAATACTACATGATTGTGTACTAAACTATGCTGTTTCATTTAAGATTTCAAGAAGTATGTAAGTGGTAGATTACCTAGGGTTTCGTTAGTAAACAGTTGATCTTATGTCTAATCAAGTTGGCCACCCTTGATCTATAGTATTTATTCTGTGGTAGTAGGTACAGTCAACAGCAGATCCAACAATACATTTTTGTTGCAAAAATAGCTCTTATTTACAATTACATAAGATGCTGTATATACCTGTTGTGTAACAGCAGTAGATGCGGTTGCGAGTCCGCGCCGTGTGCCGGCTCGTTGGGCTCCTGGCTGCCACTTGAACCTGACAAAGATGGCTTCAACATTTCCGCAGCTTGGATGTACCTGAATAAGTTAAAAACATAAACATTTTAGGCCCAGAACAGACGGTGAACGCAACTGCAACGAAACTGCAACTTTCTGATAATTCTGATGAATGAAACTGAAACTGAAACTTTCAAACTGGTCGCGTCATGTGTGGTCTCTCAACGGACGCTATGGCGGAAACTAAGATGCAACTCAAAAGTAACTAGCCGTTGCAGTTGCGTTTCACCGTCTGTTCTGGGCCTTAGATGTTCTATGTAACATCCAGTCTTATGGGATCTAAAATAGTAAGACACGTCTTAACGCGACGTTACATACAGAATAATGTACATAATGTAACTCATTAATAAACGTCGCGTTAAAACCCGTGTCTTAGGCTGAGTTGCACCACTAAACTTTAACGGTAACTTTAACGATAACCGGTACTTTTTGTATGGAGTTTGACAGATTTTTTTGAGATGGTGCAACCCAGACTTACTATTTTAGTTGAAATGGAACGCAAGTTTAAAACTTATGGGATCTACTATTCGATAAAGGGCAAAATTGGTTTCTAAGTGTAAATGAGTAACAAATTATTATTGGTTTAGAGCTTAACTTAATTCGGTCAGTTTGAGGTATGGGAGCGGCACAGGAGTGTTTTTGAGACGAGAAACGTTAGTGAGACTTCAGATAATGCTTCAGATTTGTATGCTCTTTTAGAATAGGCGCACACCGTTGATTTTTCGTCGGCCGATAGTTAGTCGGGCAGTTGATCAGTATGGGCATGTGGGAGTGCGCACACTACGCCGATTCGATTTGGCCGATTCTTCATACAAATTAAAATCGGGCACAACTATCGGCCAACTAAAAATCAACGGTGTGCGCATACTCTAAGTCATAATATGTCAATGCCACCCCTCCCATGTCGCTCCCATACTTCAGACACTACTGAGTTAAGCGCTAGAGCTATAGTATGATTTTAATTAAACATATTTCCTTACATTACACTGGTCAACAAAAAAATTTTTTTTTTGCGCATGGATTTTACTTATTATATTCTGATTATACAGTGTGAGTCACGTTAAAGTGTACATATGAAAATAGATGAAACTAGACCTATTTTTATCGACAAAAAAGAGGTCAAAAATTTTTTGAGATTTTTTTTTAATTTTTTATAGAATTTTTTTTCTTCCAATCACTTATTGTAAATAAAACGTAATAACTTTTAAACTAAGCGGTATATCCTGATAAAATAAAAACAGTAATAATGCTAAATAACAGGCGATACTAAAAAAATACATAAAATACACACAAAAGGCCAACAAATAATAAAAAATAGCGACGTTTTACCTGAAAATAAAACGTTTATTAAACATACTTACCTTATTCGAAGCCTTTATAATGAGAGTAGTGTCTGTCTTTTCCTGTTTGAGTACTAGTTTTGACGTATAATCTGCCCACGTGACTTCCGCTCCGGTCCCCCACCGCCTAAGCACGCCTCAATTAGCGACACTAGCGCCACCAACGGTAGCTCGAAACTAGGTTTCGATATTCTCGCCATTGTGTTTTATGACACCAGGTAGATTTAAAAAGTAGGCTTCGAATAAGGTAAGTATGTTTAATAAACGTTTTATTTTCAGGTAAAACGTCGCTATTAAACAGTACTGTACCGTTATTCGAAGCCTTTATAATGAGAGACGTGTCTATTATCTCCTGGTGGCGCTGTGTAATCGCCAATGTGATCAATTGAAGAATAAGACATTGATCAGTGAGAAATGTTATGAATTAGTTAGAACTTTAGCTTATCTGTCTACTGAGTGGTAATGTACTGTGTGTAGGTACATTATAATATTTTACAGAACGCAACCTGCATCTGCATCTCCGTAAATTCACGTCTAATGCATCGTTTATTAACAACTATGTAATAATGAACTATCGGTTACTTTACGTCATGTAAAAGGCGCAAAAGCTACGTCCACCCTCACTCACAGTATCAGACCGTTGGATGAATTTAATAAGCTTCGGTAGGAGTGAATAATTATTAGGTATGGATAAGAATATTCACTGGTACAGTTAAGGTCGCTTGCCGATAGCGGGCGTTTGATGATCTCCAACATTTCCCACATTTAGGTATCAGCTCAGATTTTAATATTTATAAACCTTTACAGGACCGTAGCCTAGGTGGACGGTGTAATGAATAGGTGACAATAGCTAGCCGGCTATGTATAGGTACGATACTTTTGTATTGCCTGAGTATTCCGCGTTATCGCTGTTCGCTAGGGATAGCGAAGTTTGAGTCGGAATTGATAAAATTTATAATAATACAGACTTTCCTAGTACAAACTTAGTAAGCTTTGCGGTTTACAAACGTCGGTGCTGTGGTAAGACTGTGCGACCATTATCTTTAGGGCTAACAGTGATAACTTGTCAGCTAGATCAGCTTATTGACGGTTAGTCAACCAGCTTAATTCAGAGCAATCTTAATATGTAATTATGTATTATTGTAATTACAATTATGATAATAATGTTATAGGGCTGAACAAGAGTTTGTTTGCATCAACACAAAAACTATCTTTGTATTGGAGTCCTTTAACCACGAATTCTATGTATAAAATCATAATAACATCATTCTACCACCAATAGTAGCGGAGCATCAATAAGAATGTTGCGAAAGCGAGAAAAGTTATGCAAACGAAGTCGCAAGCACAGCTAGAATTAAATGATAGTTTCGTAGCCGATCTAAACCTTATCAGGTTTCATCAAGGCCCTTAGGGTGGGCATCGGATTTAATTTCGAATGATTTATTTTCATCACCCTGAATGCCGTTGGACGATCGCTCATTTGCACGATGTAATAATATTTATGTAAAAATATTTATGTAATGATGTTTGTGTAACACTAAGTTTTATATCATCGCCAATGTCACTCATGATTCATTGAAGTGTACATACCTAAGTTGCCAGTAGGTAGGTAAGTACTAATTTTTTGTGACAATAGTCAGCAGAGACAAATTACTTTATTGACATAGCGAGTCGGGTAGGTATTAGAATATTTCACGAGGCTGTTGTAAACAAGTTAACTCGTAAACAGTTGTGTGTGCCACAACATTTTGCTTGTGACTACCTTCGTTACAGTATAATAATTGATGGATTTAAATCACATCAAATACGAATTTTGTAAATTGTACTATGTAGGTAGGCGAAGGACTTTCGGCCCCAAGCAAAGAGCTTAAGAGTGCGGCACATTATCCAAAATTAATTCCAACCATGTTTATGTACTTCTGTGTGACCCTAAGGTCACAGTGATAATTGGAAAAATCAGAGTTAAATTACTTTCTTGGACTGAAGGTTTTGATTTATTCCCTTTAACTCCTCGTAAAAGTCGTTCATATTCATACGACAATTTTTATTGAACCACAGAGGTGCACAAAAGGTCGAATTAACAATATGACATGGTGTCATATGACATTAATAATAAATTATATTTATTTACTTAAATTAAGTAGACAAGACGTAGTCATTGACACTATAATAGGGCACACGGAAAGTTCAGTTAAGAGACTGAAGACTTGTGTGACTTTTGGTATGCAATCTTTTCTCCAACGAATGTAATGGCTTGTTTAAATGAGAAAATAACAAATTGTAGTATGTAAACCTACGCGGTTTAATATATATTTAGTAAGTACGGTTTACTAAAGTCACTGTTTTCGTTGCACAGTGAAATTCAATTGCGAAATGCGTTACCATGCAGCGTGCCCAATTTGTTTTAAGCTCAGATAAGCTTTATACTTTTGGTTATTGTGGATCATAAGTATTTGGTATTGGGTGCCATGAGCGCCTCAAGTTGGCGGTTAAAATGCTCTTTGCCTCACGCAAATCATGAATTGTAGTGTTATAACATGAGAAGAGCCAATGCTTTAGGATTTGTAACGTTACGTGACTTGATCTGTATGTTTTTGGTAACCGAGACTCGGTTAGGCCATTTTGTATTTATGGAGTTCACCTTTTACTGTTACTAGTTTGTAAGACTGTTATTATTTTGTTTATTTATTTTATACAGGTAAGGACCGACTTCATTGTGTTTATTATCCAGACTTGTGTGCTTTTATTACAAAAGGGGCATGGGTTATATCTGACCCCGAAGCAAGGATGGGTCCTGAGTTACCCCAGAATGAAGTCGTCCAATAGGTAAGGGCGCGAATGTCGCGACTCTTTCTGTGCGAATCAATTGCCGTCAGAACATTTGCATGAGTCTGTCGGTATACTATAGGTATGTATAGCAGACAAATACTTATTTTAGTATTCAGTACTTTGTGGTACCCGCCAAGCGTCTATGAATGTATACCTTATTTAAAAGACTACCAGGTCAATAGTTGTAACTTTACTATGCAGAGGCTGCATAAAGGCTTAAGTTTATTTAATTTCTCCAGGCGTTAACTGTTCGGTACCAAAAATTCAGGGCGCATAGCTGCGGCCCCGATTAATTAACATCCTTCAAGATTCTGAAGGTTTAGGGCGATGCCCTTGTATCATCTCGGCAGTAATGAAATAAGCCAAACTGACACGAATCGAGTAATTTTTGCGTAATCTCATGATCTCTGTCTCCACCTTTTACCCATGGCAGGTCTTAAATAGCTTACTTTTGTCATGAAATAAAGCATTTTAATTAGGGTTCCATAACCCTTGAAAATTATGAGGATTTGGGGCGATGCCCTTATGTCCTCCCGGCAACATTAATTTTGCCGTGTTAAATAGAATTTCAGACCCTTTTATAGTTATGCGGATTTAGGGCGAAGCCCTCATGTCTACTCGGCAACTTTACTTATTTTCGTTTGCCGTGGAATAAGGCGTTTGGGTTCTATAACTCTTGAAAAATTATGAGGATTTAGGACGATGCCCTCATGTCTTTGAACCGCAAATACAAACGAGCGAGGTTGCTTGGCTCAAAATGTAATGATTTGAGTCCGATTCTCCTTGGGTAATCTCCTATCCCAGAGGGATGAGGGATAACATGAGAGTTTAGAGCGATGCCCTAAGATCTCTCGACGTAAATAAAAATGAGCAAGGTTGCTCGGCTCGAAATGTAGTGATTTGAGTCCGGTTATCTTTGGGTAATCTCCTATCCCAGTGGGATGAGGGATAACATGAGGGTTTAGAGCGATGCCCTAAGACCTCTCGACGTAAATAAAAATGAGCGAGGTTGCTCGGCTCGAAATGTAATGATTTGAGTCCGGTTCTCTTTGGGTAATCTCCTATCCCAGTGGGATGAGGGATAACATGAGAGTTTAGAGCGATGCCCTAAAACCTCTCGATGTAAATAAAAATGAGCGAGGTTGCTCGGCTCGAAATGTAATGATTTGAGTCCGATTCTCTTTGGGTAATCTCCTATCCCAGTGGGATGAGGGATAACAAGAGGGTTTGGACCAATGCCTTACTAAGACCTCTCGACGTAAATAAAAATGAGCGGCGTTGCCTGGCTCAATATGAGTGTTTGAGTTTTCTCCTATCCCGGTGGGATGAGGGAGAAAATGTTCTGGCTCCTGGTTTTTCCCTGTTTGCTCCAAGAGAACTTACCCTCGCTACAGGATTATGCTGCTGCGTTTTGGTTACACTGCCATCTAGCTTGCCGAGTAGCCAGTTTGAGTTTTCCACTGTAGGTATTTAGCATAAGGCGAAATCTCAGATCGATCTGCGGAGCAGAGTTGCGATCGTATTGCTGCCGAAAAATTTTCCAGACGCCGCTAGCATCAAATAAACTGCGTATCAGGCTGAATAGACGATGTTCATCCTTCACCGTTTATTACACAGACTCACTGTTTATCTACACAGTAACAGCATAGCGTTTTCCTGAAATCATAGTTTAAGAAAACCACAAAGGTATTATTATACCTACGTACCGTATCCTAATAGGACAAACTGCACACTTCACTCTTGGGTTATAAGCCATGCGTTAGACTTCCATAATGGCGGTAGAATAGGTACGTCGGTACGCTACCCTACCTAGTGGAAGTTTTCATACTTTCCCCGGATGCATATTGATAAAGGTAGTTTACCGTTTATTTATTTTGTTGATTTATAAATCAACACAATCCGTCCGATGGAATTCGTATGTCTGAAATGGTATTGGTAAGTTGGTACTTACAGCTTATTGTAGTAAGCAATCACATCTTGCGACTATCACATTACACCACACCATCCTTTGATTTGACCTCTACGCCAACTCTTGCTCCTCTTCTGCACGTGGACATAATATTTCCTCTTTCCTTTTGAAAATAAAGACATCTAACGGAAAACCCTTAGGAACAAACACAGCTAAAAAGGAGTGTTATACCGTTAGGAATGAACATTGCTAAAAAGGAATATTAGTTTTAAAACACATCTAACGAAAACCGTTAGGCACAAACATTGCTAAAAAGGAATGTTAGTTTTAAAACACATCTAACGGAACACGCCGTCAGGTACGAACATTGCTAAGAAGAAAAGTTAGCTTAAAAACATATCTAACGAAAAACCGTTAGAAACAAACATTGCTAAAAAGTAATGTTACTTTTGAAACACGTCTAACGGAATACCGTTAGGTACAAGTATTACTAGAGAAGAAAGATAATTATTTAAAATTACACTGAGTTAGATTGAATGCAATCTACCCCCGAACGGTAACACCGTTGTAAAAATAAATTACACTGCGAAATAAGTAATCACAGTAATTTTTATAAGTTTTCAGCCAGTACATAATAATTTAAAGTACTTACATTATGATGGTAATATTTTACCTGAATCACGTCACGACTAGTACCTGTGAGATGGGTCGCGAACTAGCGGAGCTAATTCTACGACCGTCTCGAACGGGAACTAAAACACCAATGGCGAGAATATCGAAACCTAGTTTCGAGCTACCGTTGGTGGCGCTAGTGTCGCTAATTGAGGCGTGCTTAGGCGGTGGGGGACCGGAGCGGAAGTCACGTGGGCAGATTATACGTCAAAACTAGTACTCAAACAGGAAAAGACAGACACTACTCTCATTATAAAGGCTTCGAATAACGGTACAGTACTGTTTAATGATACTTTTTGAAAAAAATCTGTTTTTAATTTCGTGTTTTTTTGGTTATTTGATAAATTTCTCCAAAAAATGCCCCTATAACCGGTGGTTTTTATTACTTTTTATTACTCTCTATCGTATTACCTTTGTAAAACCAAAAATCACATGTCTCTATCCCTATCACAACATTTGCTATAAAAAATACATAAAGTATTTTTTTAGTATCGCCTGTTATTTAGCATTAATACTGTTTTTATTTTATCAGAATATACCTCTTAGTTTAAAAGTTATTACGTTTTCTTTACAATAAGTAATTGGAAGAAAAAAAAATCTTTTAAAAATTAAAAAAAAATCTCAAAAATTTTTTGACCTCTTTTTTGTCGATAAAAATAGGTCTAGTTTCATCTATTTTCATATGTGCACTTTAACGTGACTCACACTGTATAAGCAAATGTATATAAAAAAGTGCGATTACAAATCGAAAATATTTGCTTTTTAAAAAGTTATAGCTATTTGAATTTTCCATCTTCATAGTTAGAATGTCTCTAAAGATGCACGTCACATTCTCATTGGGATATATTTATAAATAATTATGGGGGCTTATTCGCAAGAACAAGGGGCACGCTTTCATCAAAATATAGTGGGATTTGAGAAACGACGTTACCAAGGCCAGTATACTGAAAGCATGATAGGGTTAGATTTTTATGAAAAAAATCTTCTATGGAAGGACAGGAAATTAGAACTTTTCATTTTTAATAAATATTTGGACTCTATTTTAATTTTTCTCTTGTGAGAATGAATCTTAAATGGATGTTTGTTATGTTTTAATAATTAGAAAGAATGAAAGAAAGAAAGAAAAAAAAATATTTGGCGACAAATTAAATCATCTCTATGTTCATGTTTCATTCATACATTCATTGATATGAATTTTTCTATTTTTTACACATAAAAGCAAATTCAGAACAATTTTTTGTTGTTATTCTTGTTTCTAGGTTATAAAGCAATAAAAATAAGCTATGTATAACGCGTGCCCAAAAATACTGTAGACAGTTGTTATATTACATACCTGATAAAATTATAATCCGTAAACCAGTCCTGCACTCCAATTAGAACATGGCATATCGCCATCAAGTACGAGGCTATCTGCAAGCAGTCCACGGTCATTACGTTAGTGCTCCTGGCTGTTATAGGGTTGGTGTTTGACTCTTCGATCAGCGACGGAGACCACAGCGCTTGGCAGTCTAGCAGGATGACCCTGTCGTTGGTTATGTACATGTCTATGCCTGGAATGCGAAAGAAACATTGTGATGATTGTGAATTTAGTATGGAGTTTGAATGCAGCTTAGAAAGGTGTTAAGCTGTAGATGTGAAGTAATGTGAGACATTTGTAGCTACTTTTGATGTCGTGACATCTCATCTATTTGTGGTTGTTTGCCTGTTACTTGTGAAAATACTATGCTAATATGCCAATTTCATAAGAATAATATGGTAATAATAGGATTTAATAAGCTATGCAATAATATTATATTTCGTGTGTGTTGGTTGATTTACATTTTCAAAGTTCTGTAACAAATTAATCATCAGTAAATAGCATTACCTTTGGTACAATGGGTGCCCCTTTCAATCTGCTCAATGTCCTGCATTTTGAACTTAAAGTCAACAGCAGAAGTTTTCTTTTCGTGCATCCCAGAGAAGTCTAAGGCTTCCAACTGATTAGAAACTGCAGACACATCATTCAACACAAATGTGCTGTCGGCCAGTTCGTGTGAGTGTAATATATGGTTACACAGTTCTTCTGTGTGTGTGTTCAGGGCTATTAGATTCATAATCATTGATTTCCCAACTCCTTGATTACCTGAAAGTTATAAGTGAAACATAAAATATTGTGTTAGGTATTTCATTTAGGTTTTATCCATAATAAAAATTTAGTGGATGGAATTTACATTGTTTTGAGACAGTGTCAAGGTCATTCAAGTGGGTTCAGATAGCTTATGCTTTTTTAATATAGTGTAGTAACTACATATTTGTTACACTCATACATAGGTATAAAGAAATAGTGTTAGTGTCAAATAACTAGAATACATACCAATAATGCCTACAACTAAATAGTTGGTGCTAGAATCATGTAGGAATTCCAGGGCAGCATTGTTAAACTCCAAGTTCTCATCCAACAACTTCACAGGCTCAGTCATGAATTTTAATGGCGGACTTGGCTTTGACTCTGAAACATTTTTACAACAGCTTGTCTATAAAATAGAGTAAAATCAAAAACCTGAATATCTATTAAAAAGATAATTAAAAAATCCAGTTACTACAAACTAATAACTAAAATTATGGATATGACAGTGAAAATAGATTTATCTACTGAAGTTACAATTTGATAAGGATTTAAGTCACACTTTGTTTACTCTGAAATTAGCAATACATACATAATGTTATTTCAAATACCTCTTTTTTCCTTATTTTCATTATGAGCAATTTTTGACGGCTGGATTCCATCGTTTTCTGATGTTGGAGACTTTACACTTTTGGGGCTTAGCGGGCGTTCTTCCTTGGAGGTGCTTTGCTCACGTGTCTTAAGTATTATTGTGGGCTGCTTTTCCCTCTCTGGTTTTTCTTTAGGTTGCTCCTTTGGAGGATCTCTGTCTGATTTTAAAATGACCGGACGCCTTGTTGTAGTGTATTCCTGCATTTTATAAAATTTGTTCAGAACTACTTCTATCAGAAGAAGTACCTACATAATAGGTGGATTCTTAACTTACCTTCGGCGTGAACACTTTTTTCTTTTTATCAGACATGCTGCATTAAAATAAATTTACCTACAGTCCTACAAAGATTCTGTTTTGTTGACTTTTTGAGGTTGTTTTGTTTTGACATCTTTTCACTTTTGACATTAATCATTGACGTATGTTATTCAGATGTTTTTGTCATTGATGATAGGATAATATTTATTATCCGGTAGCAGGCTGATGGGTCTGTATGAGGCAGCTTCGTGTGGGGCTTTACCGGGTTTCGGTACCATGACTACATGTGCAATTTTCCATTGCCCAGGGAAATGTTCAAGTCTTAAGCTGGCATTAAAGATGTTAACCAATTTCATTACACCTTTATGAGGCAGGTTTTTAAGTAATGTGGCATCAATAAGGTCATAGCCGGGTGCTTTGCCTTCCTTGAGGTTCCTTATTTCTTTTACAATTTCTTTTGGGCTGGTACTTTTTAATGGAAGACACATTTGATTCGCTGATTCGAGGTATTCCTTGATTTCCCTATTATGTTCGGGATTGCTTTCAGGGAGTGGTTGGAAAACTGCTTTCAGATGTTCCGCAAAGATTGTTGCCTTTTCTTTATCAGATCTAGCCCATCCTCCTTTTCCATCATTGATAGGTGATTTATGGATTTTCGGGCGCTTTAGATTCTTAGTAGCCTTCCACAGCGAGTAGTTTGTGTCTCTCGTTGGAGTTAGATTTGAGAGGTAGCGCTGAATATTATCATTTTCTAGGGTGCTGATAAGGGCCTTGAGTTCATTTGAGAAACGATTGAATGCAGCTTTATCACTTGGATATCCTGTAGTATGCCAGACTTTTCTCAAACGACGACGTTCTTGTATTTTCTCTTTAATATACTTTGGATACGAGCCATTTTTTAGAGGTTGTCCTTTACCTGTCCCTTTTGGAGTTGCAGAATTGGCAGCATTGTGGACAGTTATATTAAATTGCTCCAGCTGTCTTTCTAGTTCTTCTATTGTGTTAATTTTGGTCTTTAGTTCTGTCTCTGTCGTGATTATATTTCTGTAGCTTGTCCAGTCTGTAGTGTTCAAGTTGTATATTCTTAGGGGCGGAGCCACCAGGTTAACTGTTGTAGCAACATTCAGTATGACGGGTGTGTGGTCAGATGTGAGATCCATTCTTGGTTCTATGTTTAAGTAGTTACTATCTATGTTTTTAACTATAAAAAAGTCCAATAGGTCTGGGATTCTTTGTCTGTCGGTAGGCCAATAGGTAGGTTCACCGCCAGAAAAACATTCCAACTTCATCTCTTCTGTGGCTTTACAAAGTTGTCTTCCTCTAGTATTGGTCAGCCTAGATCCCCAATTCAAATGTTTAGAGTTCCAGTCGCCAGCACATATGAATCTGTTACCAAGTGTAGAAAAGTATTCCTTAAAGTCGTTGGCAGATATTGTATGTTTTGGAGGACAATACACAGCGGAGAATACCGTTTCTAGTTTGTTGTCTGCAAGTTTAATAGATGTTGCTTGTATTTTTTCCGTTCGGTATTCCTCTATAGGGAAGTGTTTAATGTTGCTTTTAACAATTACGGCTGTTCCTCCATGGCTGTTCCCAGTTGGGTGATTGGTTGTGTACACTGTATAATTATTAAAGTCTATGTGTGTCTTCGGTGTGAATCTTGTTTCAGAGATTAGTGCTATATCAATCATCTCTGTTCTGAGAAACGTTTCTAATTCTTGACGTCGTTCCGTCAAGCCGTTGGCGTTCCAAGTTACTACTTGGAGGTTTCGGGTCATTTTTTAACTAGGCTGCTGAATAGCTGGACCATGCGGTCCATCATTTTGTCCATGATTTTTTCCATCATTGTCATCATTGAATGTTGAAGTTTTTCAAACATTATCTCCATTAAGTCAGTAGGGTCTCCCAAATCATTCTGTTTATCTTGTTGAGTGTGTTGTTTTTTGGTTTTCGTTGCTTCTGAATAAGTCTTAATTAAGTTTCGATTACTTGTACGGTTAGGATTAGAAACCGGGTGGGGATCCGGGTTTTTGATCTCTATGTTTTTGGGCATTGGTTTTTCTTTTGACTTAGAGTCTAATTTAAGTATTCTCTCTCTATACTGTTTGTACACTTTGCATCCTTTGTAACTAGCGGGGTGTTTTTCGTCACAGTTCGCGCAAGTAGCCTCCGTGTCTGGTTTTTTAGTACATGTTGTTGTGGGATGAGCACTGCCGCATTTGACACAGCGATAGGGCCTAAAACATTGGTTCTTGGAGTGCCCATATCTCTGACATCTCTTGCATTGAATAATTTCCTTTTTCTTATATGGGGCTTCAAAGGTAATCTTCATGTTATTCAAGTATTTTACATCAAAAATGGCTTTGTTGTTTGGCTTTGGTTCTAAGTCAACATAAAATACAGGCAACGGTTCCTTTGTAGCTCGATGTCTGATGTTGACTATTTGTCTCACTTCATGTCCAATTTCATACAGTTCCTTAGAAATTTCTGTGGTGTTTTCTGATGCGTGGAGTCCGCGTAGTACTACTCTGTATGCTCTCTCGCATTTAAGCTGGTAGGTAAGTATAGTGTGAGATATTATTGGCAATGAAGTTCTCCCGAATCGTTTTGTATGTCTGGATGTCTTTGGGAATAATCTTTATAACGTGTCCGGATCTAAGTGTAGTCATGAGGTAAAGGTCGGTTTTTACAAATTTGTTTAGTACATCCCTTAGTGTATTCACATTAATTACTCCAGTAACAAAGATGGGTTCTGGCTTTGGTACATATGTTTTGTCTTTATTGTTGGTTTCATCCGTAGGCTCCGAGTCAAGTAGTTCAAAACTATTGCGTGTAGGGATCGCAAAGTCTGGTGAATTTTTCTGTTTTTTATTCCCGACCTTGTGAATTGGACTTGTTTCTTTCCTTTTCTTTCTCTTGGTGGGAATTTCGTCCCTCTGCCATTCTTCGTGGTCTGAGGTTATGTTGTCGCTGGCAAGTTGGATCTCGGTCTGTGAATCCAGATTGTCTATCTCCTTGTTCTGTTGAATGGAGTTATAGTCATTAAGGTCTGTTGGCAGAGACGATGTCGAGCTGCTTCTGTTCCGAGTAAACATGCTTCTATGAAAAGTCTGCTGAATCATGTTGTTCGGGTCGGTTGGTTTTTTTGAGTTTGGTAGGGTTTGTTGGTTTTTTGTATTTAATAGGTTCATCTTGTTCCCACGAGTAAGGCCGATATAACAGGTCGCTAGAAAGGTGACGCCTATTCTTCCTAGAAGGCTAATACAACGACGTTTGCCAGCTCCGTCGAAGTGGATCGTTAGCGACTGGTCTCCCACCAGCCATGCAGTCCTTTGGCACGAATCTCACCGTAGACTTGGGGTGATTTTTTTATAGAAGTTGTCTTCTTCATAGTCCGGGCGGTTAAGCCAAGACTACCGATCCTGCAGGCAGCATTCACAGGGTTGCGGTTTGTGGGAGTCATTTCCTACTCTCACTGTTAGACCAAGCTGGTTAGGCTGGTATGGTCGGGTTAATTGACCGCCGCCCGAGACCCGGCGTTGTTATTCATTTGGCACCACCCAGGAGGCACGTGTAGGGTAGTGGGTAGGTAGTTCCTACGGACGCGAATAACTCTGCCCCCTTTTATTTAATTAAAAAAATAATTTTAAATGTGATACTTTTTATTGTTGAAATCTATTAAGTGGCGATCGTGGACCGAAACGTAACCACAATTGACATTTATCATTGTTGAAATGTTGACTGACAGAGCATCAAATTGACAAATCAACAACTCTTGGAAATGCTGCTATGCGATGTCCCCTTAATCCTCAGAAATAGGCATGTTTATGTAAAGCGATTTCATAGCAGCTATTTTGGTTGTTACTTCGTGCACTATACGATGCACAGTTGGCTGTTAGATGTGGAAGATATCACCTAGTACACGTTCATAACTTCCCGTTGCGTAGAACAGTAGGGTTATAATAAGTATTTGGTCCACTGGTTGTATGGCATTTGGTGAGGGGTTTCAAAGAGCTAAAGAGAGAAACAACACCGTTTCTTTACGGCCGAATACTGAAACGCCATTTAAATATTTGACGGCTTCTCAAATAGTTAAGCAGCTCCTAAACTTACATTTCGCATACTCAAAACAATATCTGAGCAGTTCTCAATTTTTAAGCACCTCTCAAATTAAGTTGCACTCAAACGCCACTCAAATGAATTTTCGCATACTGAAACGCCATTCAACGCTAAGCATTACTCAAACAACTGTCAAATCGTCTTAAGCAGCTGTTAAATTTGAGAGTGCTTGCCCGGTATCTTAAATCCTATTCTTATACCTAAATCGACCTAAATAGTGGTAAATAATGTGTGTCATCGTTATCATTTCTTTCGAGCCTTGAGGAAATACCTAGATCTAATCGCAAGAACGCAATAAGGCTGAACGCTATTGAAAAATATTATTATAATGACATGCAATTCCGAGCGAGGTTCCGCGTCTCTAAAGAAACGGTGTTGTTTCTGGATTCATAATTTGGAAGCTCTTTGAAACCCCTCACCAAACGCCATACAACCAGTGCCAGTGGACCAAATACTTGTTATAACCCTACTGTTCTACGCAACGGGAAGTTATGAACGTGTACTAGGTGATTATCTTCCACATCTAACAACCAACTGTGCATCGTATAGTGCACGAAGTAACAACCAAAATAGCTGCTATGAAACCGCAATACATAAACATGCCTATTTCTGAGGAATATGGGGACATCGCATAGTAGCATTTCCAAGAGTTGTTGATTTGTCAATTTGATACTCTGTCTGTCAACAATGATAAATGTCAATTGTGGTTACGTTTCGGTCCACGATCGCCACTTAATAGATTTCAACAATAAAAAGTATCACCTTTAAAATTATTTTTTTAATTAAATAAAAATGCAAGCATTAATTTTTTTATATGATAAAACGAGATTTATATATAATAGAAACTAAAATTAAACTGTTCTATGTTAAGTTGATTGAGTATATTTCCATAAAAGACAATACATAACCAAACGATGCTGCGTGTAATGGATAAAAAACGTAAAGTTATCATTTGTGTAAATGAAAACATACTTTTTTTGGTAAATGTTGCCAGTAGGTAAACATTTGAGAGCTGCTTAGCTGATCACGGCTTCAAATCCGTTGAGTGGCGTTTGAGAATACCATTTAAAATTGAAGGATACTTAAATTTAGGAGCCCGTCAGCTGAGTGACAGATTTGAGTAGTGTTTCAGTATTCGGCCGTTAGAGACGCGGAACCTCGCTCGGAATTGCATGTCATTATAATAATATTTTTCAATAGCGTTCAGCCTTATTGCGTTCCTGCGATTAGATCTAGGTATTTCCTCGAGGCTCGAAAGAAATGATAACGATGACACACATTATTTACCACTATTTAGGTCGATTTAGGTATAAGAATAGGATTTAAGATACCGCGCAAGCACTCTCAAATTTAACAGCTGCTTAAGACGATTTGACAGTTGTTTGAGTAATGCTTAGCGTTGAATGGCGTTTCAGTATGCGAAAATTCATTTAAGTGGCGTTTGAGTGCAACTTAATTTGAGAGGTGCTTAAAAATTGAGAACTGCTCAGATATTGTTTTGAGTATGCGAAATGTAAGTTTGACGGCCGAATACTGAAACACTACTCAAATCTGTCACTCAGCTGACGGGCTCCTAAATTTAAGTATCCTTCAATTTTAAATGGTATTCTCAAACGCCACTCAACGGATTTGAAGCCGTGATCAGCTAAGCAGCTCTCAAATGTTTACCTACTGGCAACATTTACCAAAAAAAGTATGTTTTCATTTACACAAATGATAACTTTACGTTTTTTATCCATTACACGCAGCATCGTTTGGTTATGTATTGTCTTTTATGGAAATATACTCAATCAACTTAACATAGAACAGTTTATTTTTAGTTTCTATTATGTATAAATCTCGTTTTATCATATAAAAAAATTAATGCTTGCATTTTTATTTAATTAAAAAAATAATTTTAAAGGTGATACTTTTTATTGTTGAAATATATTAAGTGGCGATCGTGGACCGAAACGTAACCACAATTGACATTTATCATTGTTGACAGAGTATCAAATTGACAAATCAACAACTTTTGGAAATGCTGCTATGCGATGTCCCCATAGTTATTCCTCAGAAATAGGCATGTTTATGTAAAGCGATTTCATAGCAGCTATTTTGGTTGTTACTTTGTGCACTAGTACGATGCACAGTTGGCTGTTCGATGTGGAAGATATCACCTAGTACACGTCCATAACTTCCCGTTGCGTAGAACAGTAGGGTTATAATAAGTATTTGGTCCACTGGTTGTATGGCATTTGGTGAGGGGTTTCAATGAGCTTCCAAATTATGAATCCAGAAACAACACCGTTTCTTTAGAGACGCGGAACCTCGCTCGGAATTGCATGTCATTATAATAATATTTTTCAATACCGTTCAGCCTTATTGCGTTCCTGCGATTAGATCTAGGTATTTCCTCGAGGCTCGAAAGAAATGATAACGATGACACACATTATTTACCACTATTTAGGTCGATTTAGGTATAAGAATAGGATTTAAGATACCGCGCAAGCACTCTCAAATTTAACAGCTGCTTAAGACGATTTGACAGTTGTTTGAGTAATGCTTAGCGTTGAATGGCGTTTCAGTATGCGAAAATTCATTTGAGTGGCATTTGAGTGCAACTTAATTTGAGAGGTGCTTAAAAATTGAGAACTGCTCAGATATTGTTTTGAGTATGCGAAATGTAAGTTTAGGAGCTGCTTAACTATTTGAGAAGCCGTCAAATATTTAAATGGCGTTTCAGTATTCGGCCGTTTGTGAATTAAATTGCTAAAATATTTTTATAGTCGTGAAAGAAAAGTGGTTCACAATGTGTTAAAGTATTTGTCGAAGAGAAATACTAAGGGTTCGAACAATATTTTCATTGAATAATGTTTCCGACAAAGGTTGTCAAATTGACTGACATGTTTATCGTATAGTACAGTCCACTATGAAAATTAGCTGTAGTTTGTTTCAACTACCAATTTTAAAATTTTTTGTCACTTTCTAAGTGTTGAATTTTATGGAATTGGGAAAGAAGTACCGAGTTTGAAGCGTTCATGAGCAGACATTGCAGTTGAATATTCAAGTTCTGAATTTGATTATTGATGAATAATAAAATAAATCCTACTAGCTCGATTGATGGTTTCATTTAATTTATTTAAACCAGGTTACCTATAATAATATTTTTTCGTTAATTTATGAAAATATCAAATTAGCCCGTAATCCTGAATTCTGATACATAAAGTTAGCCTATTAAATTACTTTTCTCTATGGGTACGACTGTACTCAGTGTTGCACTATCAAACAAATGCAATTGACGCGCCTCTATGCCAGGGTTTTTATGTTCCTGGTGGTCTAGACAAAGTGCAAATTATAATCGCAAACCAGTCGAAAAGTGGTCGAAAAGCCCCTTTTTTGTATGGAGTTTTGACGGATTCGATTTTCGATTCGATCAAAAAGTGCGTTTTGTCTAGGGGGGCTGGTCAGGCTATATGCACTATAACGGCAAACTGTTTGAGAGAATATTGCTTAACAGGATGAAGGAACACCTAAGTACAGTATTACCAAACCACCAATTTGGATTCCGAGAAAAACACGGGACGATCGAACAGGTACACCGTATAGTTGACACCATTAGCAGAAGCCTAGAAAACAAATTATATTGCTCTGCAGTCTTCTTAGATATCAGCCAAGCGTTTGATAAGGTGTGGCATGACGGCCTCCTGTTCAAGCTAAAGAAGCATCTCCCGCATTGCTTGTTCCGGATACTTAAATCCTACTTAGATAAAAGATGCTTCCAAGTGAAGTACAGCGATGATCTCTCAGAAGCACACGAAATAAAATCAGGTGTCCCTCAGGGCAGTATCTTGGGCCCTGTACTGTACCTCATCTTCACAGCAGATATCCCAACAACTGATTACACCACGACTGCGACATATGCTGATGATACGGCGCTACTGTCAGCTCATAGCAACCCAGAAACAGCATCATCACAGTTGCAGAGACACTTGACAGAGGTTGAGAAGTGGCTGCAGCGTTGGAGAATAAGAGCCAATGAGAGCAAATCGGTACATGTAACATTCACACTCAGGAAAGAAACATGTCCACCAGTAACGCTAAACTGCAAAGTTATTCCTCAAGACAATAACGCAAAATACTTGGGCATGCACCTAGACAGGAAACTTACGTGGCAGAAACATATTTGGACGAAGCGCAAACAACTGGATGGAAGGCTGCGGTCACTGAACTGGTTAATGGGACGCCAATCACAATTAAGTCCTAGCAGCAAGATGCTAGTGTACAAAACTACCATAAAACCGATCTGGACTTACGGTATACAACTGTGGGGAACGGCCAGCAACAGTAATATAGATATCCTGGAGAGATTCCAGACCAAAGCTCTGCGAATAATGTTTGGCATTCCACATTGTATAAGTAATAGATACATATACCTCGACCTCGGCCTAAAAACAGTTCGGCAGGAAATAGCCCAAAACAGCCTGAAATACCAGGAGAAGCTGACCGCCCATGTTAACGAATTAGCGCACGCTCTGAGTGGGGAAGGCGCTCTTCAACACACCCGGCTAAAGAGAAATGACATACCGAGCCTACATAAAAGATTTACCACCTGACATCAAGAGAGTCGTGTGAAATGAATTTTCATACAAGTATGGCTCTCGAAGAAAACATAATCTGAGGAATCAACCAAAGAAGTGGCTTATTGTTGAAGAAACAGATTGCTATGAAGCAGAATCATCAAAAAAAAAAAAAAAAAAAAAAATTAAATAAAAATGCAAGCATTAATTTTTTTATATGATAAAACGAGATTTATATATAATAGAAACTAAAAATAAACTGTTCTATGTTAAGTTGATTGAGTATATTTCCATAAAAGACAATACATAACCAAACGATGCTGCGTGTAATGGATAAAAGACGTAAAGTTATCATTTGTGTAAATGAAAACATACTTTTTTTGGTAAATGTTGCCATTATGTAAACATTTGAGAGCTGCTTAGCTGATCACGGCTTCAAATCCGTTGAGTAGCGTTTGAGAATACCATTTAAAATTGAAGGATACTTAAATTTAGGAGCCCGTCAGCTGAGTGACAGATTTGAGTAGTGTTTCAGTATTCGGCCGAAAATCAATTGCGCACATTTAAAATAAAGTTTGTTTACACTTTGACAGCAATAGACTGACATGCAAGGTGACATTTCAATGAAGTTTTCAGCCCCCCTAGACAAAACGCCCTTTTTGATCGAATCGAAAATCGAATCCGTCAAAACTCCATACAAAAAAGGGGCTTTTCGACCACTTATCGACTGGTTTGCGATTATAATTTGCACTTTGTCTAGACCCACTGTTATAGTTTCAAAATACTGAACTGTCCTATGCATGACATTGACAGTGGGGCGCCACCGTCAATACCGGATCGCTGGTTCAGATTTTTGCCATGTTGGAAACCATATAGTTGAACGATGGTAGCGCCCCCCTGTCATTGAGTTTGGCGGGACAGTTCAGCGTGGGTCATCTATACTGTTGCCATTATAAGAAATTAGTACCATTAGTTTTCCGCAACATGGCGAGGCGAGGGTTTTTATGTTCCTGGTCAGGCTATAGAATCAAGGTGACCATTTTAATTAAATTGTAAGCTTGCTGTCTTGCTGACTTGATTAAATTATTGGCTTTAACAAATTAAATAATAATTAACATTATTTTTCAAGATACTTTGTGAGACAATTATTTTTTGTATTAGAGGCTGTTTTGCAAGTGTGCTTTTGCAATACAATTAAAAAAAAACATTCTGATAGAACTTTGTCCATTTTAGGGATGTGCGAATAAAAATTGATTATCGATACTTTTCACTCTGTCTTCTTTAAACTTTACTAAGGCTGAGTTGCATTGCACTTACAAAGTAACTTTATCGATAACCAGTATTAATAATATAATAATAAATAAACTTTATTTCTCTTTCACAGAGGTATAAAAACTTATATCTAGTTACAGTAAGTTATCATCATACAGCAATAATACCTTTGTGAGAGACTGGTATTTGTACTAGGGTGCCAAAGGCACCCTGTCTAACCGATTACCAGGCCCTCGCTACTACAGACCTAACTACAACTAGATTGGGTGTGTGTGTGTGTGTGTGTGTGTGTGTGTGTGTGTGTGTGTGTGTGTGTGTGTGTGTGCGTGCGTGTGCGTGTGCGTGTGTGTGTGTACCAGTGTTTTTTTGGAAACTATAGGTATTAGAGAGCCGGCACAAAATGGTAGAATAAAATTTTGAAAACTATTTTTTTTAGCGTAGCTCCCCTACATGTAAAGTGGGGATGATTTTTTCCCCATCGTGTGCCCAATCCAACTTGTCCAGGGGGGCAGGTGTGAAAATGCATTTTGTGCACTACCTTTAAAATTCTATCGATAAGCAGCAAGTAGAATTTTGTTCATTAATGTTAGCAAGTTAGCAACACTAGTGTCATGTCTGATGACCTGTATGTTTTGACAGAGGGACGATACGCAAAAGATTAATTCGATTTTTTGAGACGATGGCCGTGATAAGTAATATAATAGGTTTTGCATTCGTTTATTTAGTGTTTTTGGGACCCTTTGGATGTAAAGCAGACACTTGTGCGCAAAAAGGACCATGCAGTTGCGTGTACCCAAACGGCACCGGTATAGACTTAAGTCCTTCGGTGCTTCCTCAAGGGTTCTACCAGGTTCAGGGTTTTAAGACATTCTACAATGCGTCTGTAGTATCCCTATATGAACTGGACACCTACTACTTCCACCCCTGTGCTGATGTTTCGCTGAACGTATCGCGCTTCTCTTGCAATCGCCCTATGTCTGTAAGTAGAATCACATGTAATTACAAGGCATTATAGTTTCAAATTACTGTTTACGTAAGCTACAGATATTCAGCGCTATGAAAGAATCTGTCTTTTATGAGTTGCATGTACATTTTCTCTATCAAAAGTCAATAAGACTTCTTTTTTTTTACTAGAATTGTTTAAATAAATGCAGAAAAATGCCACTCAATTATTTTGTAACAAGCTATGCGATATTTTAGTTTATAGAAATTGTTAAAAGATGTGAAACTGCAAGGACATATCGTCACCGTCGTGGCAGAATTAAATAACTGACACTTTTGGCAAAAATCACTTTTTCCACTTTTTGTATAGTAGAAAGTGTTACCTATATTTTGGTCTTACTCTCGTGGCAATATCTATGATATTTCCAAAGATATCTTCAGTTTAGTGAAACTATTGACCATAAATTACAACTCTGTTTGTTGTAAAATTTACCTGGCAAAACTGAATAAGTGACTTTATTTAATTCTGCCACAACTCACTGCAAAACATTGCTTCAAAATACTTGTACTAAGAAAGTCAATAAGTGACTTTATTTAATTCTGCCACAACTCAATCCGAAACATTGCTTCAAAATACTCGTACAATTGTGTTTTTGATTTATTTCATTTTTGTAACATTACTTTAAATGTTACTTTTAATTTCAATGTTCATTACTCATATGTTAAACCTTCATCATCATCATCATTTCAGCCATATAGGACGTCCACTGCCGAACATAGGCCTCCCCCAATGATTTCCAATATGACCGGCTGGTAGCGGTCTGCATCCAGTGCTTTCCTGCTACCTTTATGAAGTCCACGTTGTGCTTTTCGGTACGTGCCCTCCACTCCAGAACCTTGCTGCCCCATCGTCTGTCAGTTCTGCGTACTATGTGCCCTGTCTCTTGTAGAGAAAAACTGAGCATAGCCCTCTTCAACGCACGCTGTGCAACTTGAGTAAGAGGCCGCGTTCCCGAGCCGTCATCAGTGGTAACACATACAGATTGTAGATTTTTGTCTTTAGGCACTGAGATATTTTGGACGAAAGGATGTTGTGTAGTTTTCCGAATGCTTCCCAACCGAGTTGGATTCGACCTCTTTCTCTACCTAGCTGAAACGTTTGTCCGAGGTAGACATACTTGTCAACAATCTCAAGATTCGAGCTCCTAACCAACAAAAGCTTTCGACAAAAGCTTCGTTTTTCCATGTTGTTCACCCGAAGGCCTACCTTTTGGGAGACTAAGGTCTTCGAGCATTGTGCCAAGGTCTTCCAGTGATTTTGCCATGACCACACAATATTGTCGGCAAACCGAAGCTGAATGATGTACTCGTCGTTGATGTTTGTGCCGAATCCTTTCTATTCAAGGAGTTTGAAAGCGTCTTCCAATGCAGCGGTGAATAGTTTCGGAGATCCGGAGATATAACATCTCCCTCATGCCTCGCTGCAGAGGAATCACCCTCGTACTCCACTCCTGTCTCGGACCAACATGGTGGCGTTTCTGTACAAGCACTTCAGCACCTCGATATGTACCGACACTTTTCAGAAACCGGCTTGTTCGGGAGGCTAGAAATCATCGAACCTACGCGCGAGATCATTCGTGATAACTTTCGCAAACAGCTTGTAGACATGACTCGGAAGCAAGATGGGTCAGTAATTCTTCAGCAAGGTTTTATCCCCTTTCTTGAAGAAGAGTACCACCACGCTTCTGTTCCATGCCTCTGGCGTTGTTCCCTGGAGTAAGACGAAGTTAAATAGTCTCTGAAGGACCGAGGTTATCCCGTCATGACCCGGTGCCTTGTTGTTCTTTAGGTGTTTGAGAGCCATCCTAATCAAATAATTTATTTGGACATGATGTGTATTTCTTTCTTATTAATACTGCAATTGTTTATTATTAATAAGAAAATATATTGAAAATTTGACATGTAATGAACATTATGAATAAACTTATTCTTCTTATTCTTATTCTTAATCTCGTATAGGCTGATAATGCTGATATCCACAATATCTTCGTCGAGGTATATAGCTGTCCATAAAACTTTTCAATCTCACCCAGAACCTCGGCTTTTGTTGGCGTTACACCACCTTCCGCAGTCTTCAGCTTCGTCAGCTAGCTTCGCCCAATAGAGTTATCTCTAGCGAACACTTTCGAGCCTTGGTTCCGCTCTATCGCCTCTTTAATACTATTTGTATTAAAGTTGCGAAGATCATGTCGCAAGGACTTCCATATCTGTCTATTGAGCTGCCGATGTGCCTTAGCGTCAACGGAGATCTGCAGTGACATTGAACGTCGTTCTGCCATGACGTTGAGGGTAAGGGATCCCTATGGATCCCTAGGGAGATATCCCTATTACAGTTTTATTGTTTTTGGATTATTTTAATTTTGATATTCATTTTGATGTTGGTTCTTTCAATTTAATTTCAATGTTATAGGAATCTGATGTTGATGGTTACCATACCAATTTGTTAAACATTTATAAGTATTTAATAAGTAGGTATATTCTAGTATTATTTAACAATTTTACAGATTTTGACTAAAATCGCATTAACAAAACAAATAAAATAAAATGAATAAATCAACATTTAGGTCAATAAAAGTGTGGCAAAATTAAACAAGTGTACTTATTCAATGGAAATATTCGTTTTTGTAACACCTTGGTTGTGGCAAAACTAAATAAGTGACATGCAAAAACTAAATAACTGCAACTTAGTTGTAAAATACGGTTGTGGCAAAACTAAATAATTACATTTTTATTTTTTTTATTTAAAATAATACAAAATATAAGGTAAATTTGCTGTATAAAATATCAAAAGACCGACAGTAAAATATTTTTACCCTTAAAAGTTATCGCCATTTTTAACGAAAAAAATCACAAAAACGTGAATATCTCGCAACTTTGGTTTTGTCAGTTATTTAATTCTGCCACGACGGTGACGATATCTTGTTTTGTATCTAAAAAGATTTTTTTAAACTATTAATGCATTGCGAAAGCTTTAAAAAATAATATTCAATAAGCAGTTGATCATTGACACGGAAAACTGTTACAGATGTATCGGGAAGTGTACAAGTTGAACAAAACTGCTGGCGCAGGCATAGGTTCCATGTTCAATTTGTCTTACACTAATTGTGAATTTCTGGGAAATAAAGAGGATGTAAACTTCACTTCTGGGCCATCCATCAGCTTCCGTAATGGACCTTCGTGAGTATTTTGTATTTAATAAGACAATAACCATTTCTACAAAACTGTATGTCCTAAACATACAATACAATTAATCATTCTTTTGTTTGAAAATAACATATTAATTCCATTTTGACTAATACTTTGGCACATGAGTTTCCTTTTTATTGTACTCATAGTGTACACTTAGAAAATACAGTACTAGGTTATTGTGCAGGATTAAGTATATTATTTGAATGCCAATAAATGCACTAACTAATCTATGACCTACTTTTTCTAGAAATAGAAATAAATAAAAACATTAAGAGCTATAATAAAACTTATAACTTTCATTTTTGACTTCTAAACCAAACAAGTCTTTTCTTAGTTAAATGTTAACTCAAATGGCACAAAACAGGTTTTCTTTACATTAACCACTAATTTAAATATGCCTCATTATGTATGTATCAAATAAAAGTATACTAGTTAGTTTAGGCTGATGGAATTTTGACAAAACTGGTTGTTGTATCATGGTTGACTTTAGTAATTTATTAAATGATACCTCTATAAGACTTGCATGGTAACACCACATACTAAATTAAAACTTGATGCTTTGTCTTAAGGTAAAAATTAATACAACATTTGTTAAGATAGGCTTTTTGATGGTTTAAATATTTTATAGCATCTTCTGTATTTTGAAAATATGTAAGGTGACCAAATTAAAAGTGTAAACACACCTGTGCAGATGACTATTACAAGTTGAACAGTATTAGTTTACTTATGTAATGAGTAGGCTACTTCAAAACTAACTTATATAATTTATTCTATTCTTCACAGTACCACTACCATATTGTTAATATGCAGTGAGGGCGACAGTCGACTACAAATCTACTCATTAACCGAACCAAATGCAGTCGTAAGTGTAAAACAGTCATAATAAATTATTATTGTTTTGCTATAATTTAATAAACTTTTTAAGATATTAACTTTTGGTTTTGTAAAATAAAGAACAATGAGACATTTTGTATGAACTCCGTCCCCTATTATTTATATTTTGAACTTTCGATATTTTCATCATTCGATATTTTGATCGTTCGATATTCTGATTGTCCGATGAAACGTGTTCGATATTTTGATTTTCGATATGGCGGAGCTAACCCGTATTAAAGTGCTACAGTTTTGGGGACGTTTGTCCCATTGTTCTTTGTGATAGTAATGGGTAGTTCAAACTTCTATTTCTTGGAAAAACATAAAAAGTGTCTTGTAACTAGGTAACATTTTCCTCCTCAAGCTTTAGAGTCTTTCCTCAATAACTTTGAGTATTTATTATACTGTCTTAACATACATAAAATTTATTTTCTTACAGATTTTAGCGTTCTACTCAAAAGATGCATGTCTGAAGCAAATCGAAGAGCCTGGGAGGTCCTTTGGCTCTACTCTCCTCATAATATTCTTCTCCTTCATCATATTTTACCTCGTCCTCGGAGTTTGTACGAAGAAATTCCTTATGGGAGCCACCGGGATAGAGGTCATACCGAACTTAGCGTTTTGGTCGGATCTGCCGAATCTAGTCAAAGTGAGTACCTTTTCTTATAATAGTGTATAATGTCATAGTGTGTGTGACTTGTAGTCAAACAAAATTGGCTTAATGATTAGTTCAAGCAATGCTTAATTAATTTGAGAATAGAGGTCGTAAATTCGTCGTTTACCTTTGAAACTGGTTTTTCGATTTATAAATAAACACGTTTTTTATATTTGTGGAAATCCGAAACCGACACGTAATATCAAGTTTAGAGGAAATAAGAGCCATTTAGATAAATGGCCTTATGTAAAAACAGATGTGATTCAGATTATCACATGTGTTTCTAGAAAATAGTAAACAATGTTTTGCCAAATATGAGTTTGATGGTATGTATTTCATGTATTTGGTTTGGAAGAGGCCAAAAATGGAAATAGCCCTTGTGGAATCTTAAGAAGAAATCTGATATTTAGTAGTAGGTTGTCATAAGGTTGACTGGTAGAGCACACAATCGGACAACAATGCTATTATTACCACAAATAGAGGAAGCTGCCAATCATGGATGCAAATGGTTTTTTTACTGACTGACTTTCTCTTGCAATAGATCTACCATCTGAATGAAAATAAGATTATTTTCTACTTAACATCATAAATATGCATTATAATTAACTTAAAAAACAAATTATAATAATTTAAAATGTGCTTGTCGCAATTTATCGATTTCTTCAAGTGTCCTCAGCTTCAGCGGTAGAGTCCATTGTAAAAAAATAATTTCAATCGTTCGATAGCAGTAGTTTCCAATAGTTAATTAATAATACATTGGTCAATAAGTCCACCGGATAGCTGTAAACCGGCGATATTGGTTGAAATGGGTTAAATAAAACGCCTAGTGTTGCAATCCACGCAGTTACTAAAGAAATGTGTGCGATTTACGCTAGGGTTGCCAGGTCCAAAAACACAAAAGCCGGACTCTGTGCTTCATTTAGCCGGACATTTTACCATAAAGGACGCAATGTCAAAACGGGTGCAATTAGTGTCATAGCTTACGAGTGAGTACTATCATCGTCGGTTGCCGGACAGGCCGGAAAAGCCAATATTTGGTCGGACAAGACCGTAAAAAGCCAAACATGGACAGATACCTGGCAACCCTATTTACGGCCAGTCTGGCGAATGTCGATATCTTGTTTGTGTCATAAATGGAACAATTCCATTGCCAGGATTTCAAATCACTACCTCAAGGATGAGCAGTAATTTTGGGGTCGTTACACCTATTCATTGTCACAGGCTAAAGAAACTGCAGACAAAATGATTGCTGTCCATAACACGTTTTACACGTGTGATAAAATACAATCGTCCGCGTCATCGCAATTGGCAACTCTCCAAAAGATGCTTCTTTCAAGCAAGCATTAGGATTTCCAATTTCGCTTACGAATGCACATTTGGTAGAATACGTATAGGATTTTTTGTGGTACAGTCAGCGTGAAATAGTGATACCCAAGGCCAAAGTAGCCAAAAAGTTCGCAACGTAATATTATTTGATGTCTTATTGACTGTACCAAAAACTTGATTAATAAAACTAATTAGTAACATTGTATGTCAAATACTTAATGAATGTGATAAGAAAACACAGTTAACAAACAAATGATATAATGACATAGTGTGTTCAACAAGCTGCTATTTGTCTTGCATCGACTGTTAGCATTTTGATAAAATAAATAAATTAATGTTCTTCTTTAGTCGCCTTGACTCAAGGTTAGTTTTTAGGATACAAAAAAAAAGAATTACCTATTTTATTTATTTCATAATGCCATATTTATTGGATCATAAGTCGAACTTAATGTTACGAGGCATCATTCGAGCTAATCAACAATTGATGCTTTAAAAAGCGAGTACAAGAGAGTAGTACAAGAGTAGTAATAGTACAGCCGCTACCAACCGTGCGATGTGGAAGTCATTGGGGGAGGCCTATGTTCAGCAGTGGACGTCCTGTGGCTGAAATGATGATGATAACTGCGTAAGACCCTACAGTGTTTACCTTGACGTGCCGTCGTCTGTACATAAATGAATTAATGAATGAAAGAAAGATTTTTTATTTAGTCCAAAATCCTTAGACTACAACATAGTTAATGCAAGTTGTGTTTTGTTCTATTCCAGGACGGCTGGGCGTTCGCAATCAGAGGTTGTCAACTGCCCACGCGTGGAATGAGCCCCGCCGGCCCGTCGGATCCCAACAGCTACGACAGCATATAACATCCAACCGCCGAGAACTTCAGCGAAGGTCAGCTCGTTCTCGTTGAGTAAATGAAACATTCACCCCCTACGTATAACGTCGTAAGTGCACTTACGATGTTGTTCAGTTATTTACTTAGTGATAAATTGGTAAATGGTTGTATTACACCATTAAACCAGTCACTGGTTCGGCATAGTTTCGCCTCTTCTCTGTTTTTCTTATTCATTAAAATTATGACAAGCTTGAAATCGTATTTTACCGTTTAAGGTAAATAAAAAAACACAATTTTAAGACAAGGTGCTGCTGATTTGAAACTGGTGAACTGGTGTAATACAAATATATCACTACCTAACTTATAACAATTAAAACATCAATAGTAAATGAGTAGCATAACATCGTAAATGCACATACGATATTGTTCTTTGTCTATGTTATTCATAGGAGGTGTTTGAAGTTCGCAAGTCTTAATTCTCTTGAACATTATCTTCGGCGAAAAAGGCTTGTTAAATTGAAACTGATTGCTTTAAAAATTCGTATATTTATTAGTTTTTTGTGCCTTCTGTAGCCTAAATACCATGTCTGAAATGCGAATTCATTTATGAAGCTACAATTTGCAACTTTCGTACAGTTTTTTTTACACAAAAAGTTACATTTCATGGAAATGCGATACAAAAGCAATTTACTAAAATATACATTTTAATCGTCTTTCTATCGAAGTCTACTCAGATGCTCTGACGTGTTTTTTTAAAATTATAGCGAGTGCGTACGTATTAAAAATAGTTCTTAATCTATTTCGTGTATCGTTGATGAATTCACAACAAGTGTATTACCTACCGTTGCATTGAAAATATATACTGCCGATAAACGAAAAGTGTACTAAAATTACTAAAAATTATATTTACTTCAATAAAAAAAATATTGAGGATAAGCAAAAAAACATAATTAAAATCTACATGGTTTATCAGTCCGTAATAATTTTGTACTCATTAATGTTGTATTTACTTACATAACACCTTGCATCGCTTCATCAATAACAAGGTCGTATGTGTTAATTAAGTGATAGGCTCGTCTTGCCACTACAAAACGAAGTGTAATGCACACATTGGACCTATTTTATTTTCGAAAGCAACAGGAAATTTTGGCGCTAAATGGTTGGAAAAAAAATCCACTCCTTGATGGAACTAAATCAGTCACTTTGTTAACTTTTTCCAACTAACTTACTAATTTCATAGCAAACTAATTTTAGAAAATAGAAAGAAATAAAGATACATTTATTACATACAATGGACGTCACACAAATACAGGCAATTACATAGACATGACAGTGGCACATAATAATGGAAGAAAAAAAAAACAAGAGTAAACTGAGCAGTGCCACCCATTCACCATTATACAGGGTGTTAAGTAAATGGGTATATGAGCCGACACTAGCCCATGTTAACATGGGAATATAAATGGTATGGTGAAGTCAGAAATTTGATATCCTCATTTTAATTTTTTTAATTTTCATACAAAATAAATTTAATAAAATCCGAATTTTATGAAAATTAAAATAATTAAAATGAAGATATAGCTCATATACCCATTTACCTAACACCCTGTATAATAAAACCCTAATACCATTTTTGCACACATTAAAAATGTTCCAGTGAACATCTTCATTTATTACTAACGACTAATGACCTAGAGAAAGACGGAATTACTGATCTTCACGAGTCGGATACAATAGAAGGACTGAAAGAAAATACAAATACAATGTTGTAAGTACTAGTAAAGTTCATTTTTAGGCCCCATGGTTGTTGGATTGTTAAGATTACGGTTGTATCAGCGTTGTTTGGAACAGTACAGTAACAGTGTCAGTATAATTATTATAATGGCGCCTTCAAATTAAAGGCGTGTGCGCCAAAATGTACTTGCAACTGTGCTTCTAGAAATGGTATGAAAACTAGTAAGCTCTTCGCAAATGGGCCACCGACCACAGCCACCGGAACACACTTTTTAATATAAAATATTTTGTATAGACGCGCCGCATACCTGAATCCGGTGGCGACCACTCGTTACAGTAGTGTTCGCGACTCGCCACTAGTGTGTCTGACACACAGTGGCCCCACTGCAGCACTCCTTACGCCTCTAATTTGAAGGCGAATAAAGTGTTTTATTTAGTTATTATTTGGTTTCTACATTTGTATAATAAATATTTAATATAACTATACTGTAACTCGAATATTTAACATTTGATATATGAAAGTGCCAATTTATAAAAATATAAATTTATTTAATTTGGAACTTAAGGCACACACTGGAATCGGTGGTTTGTTGTGGTGATATAAGAAATTCTCAAAAATTGCGATCTTATAAAAATGTTACTCGTCTGAAATAAATGAAAGAATCTTCTATATTCGAATTTAGCAATAATTTTAATAATAGCAACTGCGCACGGATACTTTTATGCGTTTTTATCTAAGACTTACTCGTAAAATATCTATACCTTAATAGCGAGAACTGTGTAACTTGTAAGACATAATCTATTTTGATCCTTATATGTATTTGAAATGAATTATGTATATTTAACTACCTTCACATATCTAATATAGATGTTATCGGCGGTCTTACTTTCTGAAATTATTTAAAAATTTATTGGACCAATTTAAATATTTTCTTAACGTTTGATAGTGATACGTATACCTACCACCGTTTTGGTAAGGTAAACCAGCCTTTATGTTGGATCTATAATCTATAATAGTCATATCGCTAATAATGGCTAAAACCGGATAATATTCTTATTATTAATAAATAACTGTCTGAATAATTTTATACAAATTTGGAAAACATAGGGTAATATTTTTGATTGTATACCATAATAGCACCCATATCAATAAGAGCGCTTTCACTGGGCGTTAGTAGCGCTACAGCAGCGCGGCAGCGGCGTTTTTGTAATGTGAAGGCAGGCATCCGCTGTCACATAGTATGAAATTTTCGACAGTTCGCCTGTCGCGCTTTTGTCGCGCTGCTAAATCGCCTAAATGTGAAAGCGCTCTAAGAGCCAAAACACACGATGCTTTGCGGCAACGGTGCGACGCCGGAGCGGTGTCGCTGCGTCGTCTTACATAGAAATTTTACCTGTGGCGGGCACACGAGCGGTTCGGTGCCGCTTCGCGCGATTCTTCGAAATCTTTGCGGTGAAACGCATCGTGTGCTTTGGGCCTAACATCTGCACAAATTTTAGAACACACACTAAATTACATAATAAATAGACTGTATAGATATTAGAATCTCGATCAAGAATAGATGCGCTGTGAAGATATTTTTGTTAGAACACCTAGTCACTTTATTCGTCCGATGCAACTTGAACCTTATATTGATTACTTTAAGCTCTATAACTCTGGTCCATTCCCAAGCAGCACGACAGGCTGTATAGAAGCTGTATTTTAGTTTATTTATATGCCACAGGCTGTATAGTGAGGCTGTACAAGGACTGTATAAGCGCTTATACATCCTCTGTAAGTAAAAATTGGGCCCATTGTTATACAGCCTAATGCGTTATTATAGCTGTATAGTAGCTGTAAATTAAAAAAATTGGCTGTACTATAGCTGTAGAAGAGCTGTAGTATGGTATTGAAGAAAACAATAGGCGTATAGTTATTCTCTTATAAGTTTCTTAAAAAGATAATAGTTCTTCATTGGTTTTTTAAGAAGATTACAAAGTGAAATTTATGAAACAATCGCATCTTTTTAGTTTTTAGTTATGGTGGGCCGCCAATTTACTGTGAAGTTAATAAGTCAAGAATAAATTTTGGACTTTAGGTCACTATCTATCACTATAATTGCAGATTCAACGTGCCGACACATTTTTACTGTGAAATAGTGCATTGTTTTGTGGAAAAATATTCACGCGCCCGCGAAATACTGAAGAATTCAAGAGGAATATTACCAAAACAAGTAAGTAAGTTTATGAATTTGAGGTTAGAATCATAAGATTGTTAAATAATACTGTACAACAGGTACCACTTATAATTTTTTTCTCTGAAAATCATAACTATATCTTCAGCAATACTCAAAATAATGTAAGAAGTCACATTTTCTTTTGTTGTTATTTGTTCGAAAATGGCGACAGATTTCATACAGCCTAAAAGATATCTGGAGAGTATTATAGATCCCGTGGTTTTACTACGCACTTTCTGGATACCATTACACAGCTTTTACCCTTTAATAGCCGTTATAATCGAATATTTTTATTATATAGGCTGTACATCAGTTTTCAGCAAATAAATTATACAGCTCTTTAGGGTTACGTGTTAAAAATGAAAAACCTTCTAGCATATTTCTTATCAATAAGTTTTGCAAACAAGTGACGCTTATTTGAACTATTTTCAAGTTAAACTTTCGGTTAAACTTATAAAATATAAATTTGTTTATTTCGACTTGTACTATCTCATTAATTAATTGTATATGTGATTTCAGGCATTCAGTCAACCAGAAAAGCCGTCAATTTCATCTACAGCAACGTGAGCAACAACATCTACACCAGTAGTTCCAAAATCTGCAGCACAATACGTCATTTAATATGTGGATGAATCTGATGTGGCAGCAACGGTTCCACAGTAAAACACTGATGTAAATCAGATGGAAAATTATCTAAAATTGATTTTAGACAGTCAAATTAATAACCCACAAACAATAAATGCTCTAATGGACAGCCAAAAAAAATGTTTCATAAATTGGCAAGTCTACTGTGCAGATAGAATACGAATTTTCCAAGTGTGACAATACCAAAAACACAGATGTGGTCGCATTGGGTAAAACCAGCAATCCAATCGAAAATGAAGCTTTTGTCATAAAACCAATTGATTCAGTTAATTATGTAACTGTTTTTCTTGTGTATCTAGTAAATAAGTAACTCTTTGATTATTTTTAGTTACTTAAGATATCCACTGATGGATATTTCTATTATGTTTGAAGTGCCATTGAAAACCCGTATAGACTGGTTTTTCAATGAATAAAAATATATTTTCTCAATGACAAGTTTTTTTATTTCTATTTTAAACTGTACTCGTATGTAAAAGGGGGGCTTTTCTAAATCCTCACTTTTATTATCGTATGCCGTTTTTGCTACGGACCCTTCATTAGACGTTGACTGAACTTGCGCTTGACTATAGATTGTTCGATCAATGAATTTGTTCTTTTCAATGTCTTCACATGTATCACTGGTTTTGTTGATGATTAGTTATGTTTTGATATTTTCTTTGAATTTTCCTTTTTACTCCACCACATGTTTTTCTTTTTTTCCACATATTTCTATTCACCACACAACGTTTCTACAAATCAAGGACAACTGTCAGTAATACAGATCAAAGCTGTATTACAGAATTCATTTATTAATATAGTTCTTTAGAATCATATTTGACAGTAGTTATGAAACTATTACACTGACAAGAGTGTACAATTACGCATTAATAATAAGCTTTAGAAAGGAGTTTTAATATACCATTATACAGAAACAAGTATAAAGTGATACCATTTTAAAACTTATAGCTGTAGTAAGAAAGTGATCACATGCAAAATACAGCCACTATGCAGTTTGAAGGATAACATTAGATTGAAGTGTCAAAAAATGCTTAGGGTTTTAAAGTGGAGTTAAAATATTCTATTTTAAAGCCTTAAGTTTACACGGAGTATTTTATAAAAACTTAGTACAGCTTTATCTGTATAATAACGGTTTAATCACTTTTATAAGTAAATAATCTTTTCTTGACACCTTTATAGATCGCCAGTAGAACTCTAAGTTCTAATAGTGCTGTATATTTGATGTCGGCAACGCTTGCGTGCTGCTTGGGTTGTACATCCTGCATAATGTTGACATAAATATCATAAAATTCTACTGTCTGTTGTACACAGAACATAGTCGTAAATAATTTTAAAATACACTTTATCACACACATAATAGATATGAATCTTGTGTAAAATACTTTTCATTATTGTTACAATAGTTAGGTTAGGTACACATAACATTACATATACAATTGCCAAATATAATTTCAAATGCGCTAGGTATATTTTATACTTATGTAGACTTTGAGATATAATGTAGCCTACACTTTATAATTATAATAATTAAGAAGATTCAAACAATATATTGTATTTTATGAGACTCTTTGAATAATCATAATATAAAAAATATGAAATTACCTTGAATATAATCGAATACATAATATTATTTTTATATTTAATATTCCATTAGTTTTCTTACAGTAGCAGTCGAATTAGTACACCTAATTATCGAATATCATAATAATGTAGTTAGGAATTATGTAATTTTTGTGATCTTGTGAAAAACATAACAATTCGAATAAATGTAGTTTACGATAAGTGGAACAACAAGTATTAACGACTAAACTAGTGTATTAAAATGTTAAATTGGCAGCAAAAAGGTCTTTGTGTAGTAATAATATTAAGTGCTATACACACTCTTCAGATAAACTTACAAAAGTGACAGATGTAATTTCGAGTTTCATCGTACGTAAAATACGCTTCGTGAAACGATTTCGAAAATGTAGCTGTCACTAATGTTACTTTGTCTAGACCCCCATATAAATATAAGTCATTCTTCTCAACAATAGAGTTGTCGATCTACTCACAATTATCTGCGGATACGCAGCGGGCTGTGTGTACAGCGCTTTATATCGAGTCAAATCAGTTAAAATCCACATTACTTGTTATTGCACTTAATAACTTAGTAGTAATCTGTAACTTAACCCAAAATTCTATTGTTCCACTCATTCGTTTCGTTTGTAAGGCAAAGTTGTGTTTTGTTTGGACGGGTATTAGCACGTGTGTTGATGTTTCACGTATTATAATGAAACAAGAATATATTTTTTCTAAATCTTATCGTATAGATCGTTTCATCCATAAGCCGCGCCCCACCATTCTTCCGCCAATGTTTGAGTGTCATCGGTACGCGCTATATTATCCATGAGTGCACACGCACACTACAATAATGATGCTCGGATTGCTTGGATCAAACTCCCCGCACCCCGCGCTTCCCTCGACCAAAAATTGGTGGTGCGCGTCTTCGTGGATGAAACGATCTATATTTAATTTTGTTCTCTTTGTGAAGGTATGAGTTGGAAACAACAACCAGCCTACCGCCGATTTAAATTTTGTTTTTTGCCGTTGTCTGATTTTTGGTTTGACACATTTTTCTGTCGATTTGTCAAAACAGTCGCCATTAAAAAACTGTGAACTTTTAGATCTTCCAGGATAGTTAGATATTTTCGAAACGTATTATTTTTGGTTGTATTTTTTTAATGTTAAAATCTTTTGTTACAATATTTAAAATCTCTACATAGTAAATAAAGCACAATAACGTCGCATAATGTATTAGTTGGTAGTTTTGTATTCTTTTGAACACAATTGTTTGTTTTTATAAGGTTAAATAAATAATTATTGCTCATTATGAATGTTTTATTTAATCAAGAACTTATTGTATAATTTATTATGTGGAGCTAAGCGTGTTTTCTTCTTATTGCATTTTTGACAAATCGAAGCCCAGCTGAAAATCATAATAATAAATTAATGATTGAAAAATTATTAATGTTTTCATTATCTATTATATGAAATCGAATTAAGATTCTCAGAAATGCGGTCTGATCGCCATCGCTGCACGCCGGCTGATCTCGTGTGATCGCGTTGGTTTGCCTTTACACAACACATTCGTAGGGAAGAAGGTGACAGTCAGAAAAAGTTATTCCACTAAATATGAAAGGGATCTAAGGCTCTAAGCTATGATGAGCGCCAAGAGTAAAAAATATGTATACCTTATCCCGGATAATATTATGTTTTCACGATTACATCTTTAGGCACTGAAGCTAAGCTTATGTTACTATAATAGCTTCTACAGAAGAGCCTGATAAATTATTTCTACCATTGGTTTTGTGATAGTCTTTGTAATTACCTTAGGAGCGTTGTCAAGGAAGCACTTAGCCAAGTTGTGAGCTCGTTCGCAACCAGCCTCCCCGTCGGACACTGCCTCGTCGTTCACTTAAAAAGAAATAAAAAAATATTTGGCACATAACATTATTTTGAAGTGAACAAAGAATTAATTTTGTGCTAATTCAGCGGGCATATAAAAAAGTGTGCCAAAAATGTCCCCGGCTCAGCATTAGCCGTGACAATGTATGCCACGACGCTAATTTTCAGCTGGGACATTTTGGGCACTGGGCTGGGTGGTAAAAAAATAAAATAAAACAAAAACAAGAAATAAACCCAAATCCTTAGTTAACATGATTAACAAATTTTAAAAATAAAATTACAGTCAAATCAAACAAGAATTTTGATAAAATTAAACAATTGTTTCAATGTGACTCCTCATTTCGTACAGAACATTACCTGTTTTACACAATTCAAATATTTTTTTAGCATTCTCCATCTTAGTCGGGTCGTCTGCGTAATCTCTGTCCGCCATTTTTTTGGCCGTTTCTACATTATATTGTCCTTTTTCATCCATCTGAAGGCAGAATAAAATATTAAAATTCAGATTAATTTTTAAGAGAACACTGGCTAAAATAGTAAAAAAAAAACAAGTTGTATTCCGTTTGATTAATAAAAATGACCCATCTACCTACACGTTACTGCAGCGACTGTTTCAAATAAAAATAAAAAACAGGTTTTAGACGTTCCCTGTTTTTCGAACAAGAGATTCAATACTTGTTCATACGTTTCTATGCATCAGAATAAGCACGCAGATTATTAAAAAAAACATAATGTTAGACTTGTACTTATAACATGAAAAAACATAATATAACATTGTCGGAATGACTGTACCACGGTCGAAAATATTGTGCAAATGCGGGTGGGTAAAGAAAATTGATCGCGCCGGAGCAAACGACGCCGCATCTCTTCAGTCTGCCCGCTACCGCTACCATGACTCGTGCAACTGAGTCGAAACGTCGGGAAGGTAAACCTTAATTTTACCTTGTTTGTGTGTTGCCAAATCGTGTATTAGTGATAATTTAGTAAAAAATGCAGCATAAAAGTTTAAATAAATATTATAAAAATAATTGTCCTAGCAATAACGAAGAAGGATCGTGAACTCACCCATACCACCTTCTTATAGACGCACGCTATAAAGCAGTTAGAGCTTTTCGTGTTAGGCAGATGGAGACTCATCAACATCTGCAGTTCCTTAGCGCTCACGAAGTTACTCTTGGTGCAGTCCAGGGCTTGGCTCAGCAGCCATTGCCGGATTTCTGCTGGAGACCGCGACGCCTGGAGATAAAGTGGAATGAAGTCACCTATTTTAGAGGTATGTGCTACTGATTCTTGCTGTCTTTCATACGTGTTTTTTTAGCTTCAGTATTCTAGAGTTTATAACACTAATTTTTAAAGGTTTAAACCCTTCCAAGTGTGCTAAATGAAATATGTATGTGCGTGTGTCAAAAGTGACTTCTCTACAACAATCCAACGGTTAACGAAGATCTAACTGGCATTTCTCAAAAGTCGATAGTGTTGGATTCTCAACACTTAGGTGCGAGGGTGATTAGTGATCACAAAGGACAGGTAAGTTAATTTCATTTTATTATGTGTAATTGTGGTGTTAATACATAAGTACAAAATGGTTGATACAGTTATTCTATTACTTACGTGAGTTCCAGCAACGATAAACGCCACGAATATTATCTTAAAAATCATTGTAGCAGACGAACGCAGTGAATGGCGATTTTGTGGTGAAATTGTTTTTTATATACCGTTATTATGACTGTCTAATTATGCATGTAATGTTCGTAACGATCGGATTTCGATCCTGAAACTGATTCACATTTAGATAATGATTTCGATAGATAGTTGATCTGGACTTACTAATGGCGGCGTATCATTTAGAGATTTTTATTAAACGACCTTGGCGATACAGAGATACAGTCAATTAGGTATCGTGAGCTTGCTGAATTTAAGTTTTTAACATTATTCACCTAAAAATAGCTACAAAACACTTTTGTGATGCTACTGCTAATGCACCAAGCTAACCACCAACAGGCAAAGATGGCGAGACATCTTTTTTTTTCTTCTGGTCTTTACTCCTGAATCCAATCCATACATAAAGGTAGGTACTACTCCTGACGACTACGACCACTCTGTCAAGAGTGTAACGACTGAGAAGAAGAATATGCTGACTATAAAGTAGGTACCTACGAGTATTTTCAATGTGACTGTTCCTATTGCGAGAAAAATATATTGTTTTTCCTGATCCCAACACACCCTGTCTATTTGCCTAATTGGCAATTGCCCTTAAATAAGTAAGCATACTTAAGTGTAATATTACATGACACCATTTATACCTTTATACCTTGGCGTAAGTACCAAAATATTAGGCAACTCGTTTTCATTACCTTCTCGGTCATCATTAGTGACGATCCGGTGGTTTCGTATAAAGGCTGCAATCATTTTGATACCGACAATAATTTGGCTTTTTCAGGTACTTGGTTATAGCACTATAGTGGTTATAGTAACCACTTATTTGCTATTATCATGATTCAATGTCAGTCCATTGCTGGATATGGTCCTGTTCTTCTGCGTTTACAGTAAAATATGATTGAGTAGCCGCCGAAAAACATACCTACTTAGTGTGGGCAGGGCAGGCTTCTCGATAGGCTAGGTGGATCGACGATCTGATGAAGGCCGTGGATAGTACCTGGATACGGGCAGCGCAGGGCATACATACAACGTTGTACTTATGAAGTATTTCCCTTAAAATTTTATTTTATTTTATTAAAAGCTGATGCATACAAGCGCGCGCGAGTGCGAGTCGTTGTTATGTGTCATCAAAGGTGTCCCTTATACACCATATTGTAATTCTGGCAATTTTTCGTGGAAATCTTTAATATAAAAAGATCGATTTTTCAATCCTCGATAACTCAAAAGTACGCAGAGATAAGTGACATGGTATCTTCGCATGAAATACTCAAAATTACTTGTTTTATAACAAGTGTGATCGGCATCTTGACATCTTTTAAGAATTTCGAAAAATTGACAGAAACGTAATTTCTTCCATACAAAAAATATGTATATATTTTTTTACTACGAAATAGACGTAGTAGGATTGTAATATTTTTTTGCCTTATTAGTTATCATAAAAGTAACCATCAAAAAAAATTTCGTGCTTCTAGCATCAATGTCCATGTTTTATTAAATCGGGATCACTGTGGGCCGGTCGTTGTGGAAATCTCAATCCAACAGTAGACGTTATTTTCTTGACACTTTTGATGTGTGAATGAAATAAAATTCTATGATATTTTTGTCTTCTACGTTTGCAATTTCATACAATGAAATTGCTCTTAATTATACAGGTGTTATACGTGAAACGACACAAATTATAAGTCTGCAGAAAAAACGCGTGTTAATGGACCATTATGGCTGCATAGTGTTTTGCTGGCGGAAGTCTGTGATATTTTAAATATTTTTCTGTTCTCCTGTATAATTATGTTAGTCAGTAATTTTTTCATCACATCAAACATCTACTTCTAGGTAACACCTAGACTAGATTAAGACTATTGGTACATCGACTGCCTCAGGTGGAATTTGAACTATTTATTTTTTATTTAGCAGGCTAATCTCTTCTTTTCTTTCTTGTTTCTTGCGCTGCTTCTTCTCAGCACTGGCCTATTTATTGTCCTGAAGCAGTGGTAGGGTTAATACTGGGACGTGTAAAAGTGCTTTTTAAAGCCTACTTACAGAAATAAATGAGTTTTACTGAGTTTCTGTCTCTGTCGCCTAAGGGTTCCAATCTGTTCGGTGTAGGCCCCGAAATCAAACAAAAAAAAAGTTCGTAGGACCGCGAGAGGCTAACTAAACTCCTGGGTCTATAAAAGTCTTAGTTCAAATGGGAGTCTTTCGTTGGTGCAGTCGGCCTCAGGTGCCTTACAAATCTTTCAGTTGGTTTATCATAAAAGTTCTAGTAAATAGGTGTCACAAAATAAAATAGTTTACGAATGAGTACTTTTTATTATGGGAAAAAGAATATACTTGGGTTGTGATTGTAGATGCACTTGGTGACGTGGAAAGCTGCGTCACACGTGTCTTTGTATGCGTCCGCTGAAAAATAAACATAAATATGTACTTAATAATAACCTTTTTTTTAACCCATTTACGAACATTTTGTGTATTCGATTGGGAGGAAATTGCGAGTATTCGCCAATGCTTGGCAGGCGGGTTGGCGAGCGCAATTTTTTTAAAATAAGTTTTGCACGTAGACGCTGCTGCCCATTCGTGCTACAGGATTTAGTCGCCTCTTACGACACGCCTCCTGTTGGCGGTGGGGAAATGTATTCTTTACGGCCGTTCCCACACGGTTTAAATAAATTCACATAACATAACACTTACGAACTTTTCTGCAAGCTGCTAAAGCCTCTTTGGCTGGTTCCTTCATGTCTTCAGGGAGCAGAAGGTCTACTTGTTTTATAGCTGCTTCGTAGTTTGGTTTGCCGTTTTTTATCTGGAAGGAAATTATTTATGAAAATACGACCTTCTTTGACATCATCAGATAATTTAGTCTTCGCTGCAGGAGCAAGACCCTTAGTAGGTACTTAACTTTGAAAGGAATTAAAATACATTTGCAAAAGTATAGTATGATAAGTAAGTACAACCCAGTCGAGTTAACTGCGCATCTGGCAGCCGTGACGTCACATCGACGCTCTATGGTACGGCACGGGGCGAATGCGAGGTGTGCGGGTAAGTGCGAGGGAATCGCATTCCAGCGCAGTGCGCAGTTAGCTCGATCGGGTTTTAAGGTACAAACCGTGTTAGCCATTTTCATGATGCAGGCCATGTAGCATTTGACTTCCTTTTCGTCTATAAATATGCCGTCATTTAATGGGTCGATCTTTTCTGCAAAAACATCATTAATATCTAAATTACTAATATTCCTGCTGATTCTTTCACTTAAACTTGTGTTAGGAGTAGGTTCATCACAATAGTCCGATGTTCTAAGAGACCTCTCGAATCGTGCAGTTCGCTGCTTAAACCGTCGGGCTACTGTCGCTTAATTGTGTCTACAAAAACTATCACAAACCAATGGAACTAAAATACCCTGTAGAAAATCGGTGGAGTTTATAAAACACAAAATCATGATGCATAAACTTTCAAGTTTTATGTACTTTTAATGATCATTACCATCAGCGGCGTTGTTTTTCGGCTGGCAGGATTTCCTCATCATCTTGCCGGTGTTTTTTATCTGTTTCAAAGTCATCTGAAATAATAGAATTCACTGAATGCTTATGTCACTTTTGTATGAGTAAGTGGGCTAACAAGTCTTGTTAGGAATAATACGGTAGGTAATAATGATCACTGCAGTGTAGGTCACGTAAGTATTTTAATAAGCTAGATGTAATAACTGTTCCATTATCTACTAATTAGAAGCCTGTTCTGCTTTTTCTCAGTACTGGCTCATATTATTGTCCCGAAGCAGTGGTCGAGTTCGTTCGTTCGTTCGTTTCAGCCAAATGACGTCCACTGCTGGACAAAGGCCTCCCCCAAGGTTTTCCATAATGAACGGTCCTGCGCTGCCCGCATCCAGGCTCTTCCCGCGACCTTTACCAGATCGTCAGTCCACCTAGTAGGAGGCCTGCCCACGCTATGTCTTCCAGCCCGTGGTCACCACTCGAGAACTTTCCTGCCCCAACGGTCATCGTATCTACGAGCTATGTGCCCCGCCCACTGCCACTTGATTTTAGCAATTCTGCGAGCTATGTCGGTTACTTTGGTTCTCCTGCAGATCTCCTCATTTCTGATTCGATCACGTAGGGAAACCCCGAGCATAGCCCGCTCCATCGCCCTCAGTGGTCGAGCCCATGTTGCGAATTCATGTCCTGAATGTCTAGTTTCGGAGATTGTTGACAAGTATGTCTACCTCGGACAAACGATTCAGCTACGTAGTAGGTCTAATTTCGAGAAAGAGGTCCATCGTGGAATCCAACTCGGCTGGGCAGCGTTCGGGAAACTACGCAAGATCTTTTCGTCCAAAATACCTCTTTTTTTGACAACCGGGGCGGAAAGACAATCGCACATCTTCCCCCCCCCGTATCATGACATACACCGCAAACTTGCCATGCAGATGCGCCAGTGGGTACTAATGTGCGTGACTTGTGTCACCCCCTGATGCTTGGCACCCGGGGCGGACCGCCCCCACTGCCCCCCCCCTTACGCCGCTAGTGCGAAAGTCTACAACCAATCGATGGCTCCTACGTATACTGGCGTAAGTGAAAAAAGTAAATTTTACAGGAGAGCCATTTTAGTGGCCAGAACCATATTTTTGGGTCATATCTTCTGACCTACTAAAACGAATTTAATGAAATTTCACATTTAGCCTTAACATGTAATGCTTTTGCTACTGCTATTATCAATTTTTATATTTTTCTTATATATTTTGAGATTTTACGCATTGCCCTTTTACGTCGTCACATTTCTATAATTTCATGTATATTGTTCAACGTAAAGAGACTTAAATGACAACGTAAATATAATATTTTAAGCGATTACTCTCTTTATTTATGCATGTAAATATTTTAATTGTTATCATGTGCTATATCAATAATAAATCAGTTAGAAAAAGTTGTTTAATGTATCGTTATTACGTTTTAACGCAAATACGCCCATATACTGTGCTCGAGATTTAGTTAGGTCTTTTAACATAATGTGTCATATTTTTAAAAATTATAAATAACTTGAAAAAATCGAACTGCCTAAGGCGGGAATTGAACCCACGATGCCTTAGGCAGTTAGATTTTTTCAAGTTATTTATAATTGTCAAATTAGTTTGAGATGCGACTCTTAACGCTAAAAATTAAATAACTATATAGTGTGTCATAATTTATAAATAAAACAATTTGCTAAATATTTTCATGGCTTTATTTAAGATTTGGATTATAAAAAATATATATTTATGTAAGCAACTACTCGTATAGATTGACGAATCGTATGATTGGGCTTTATACGTGGCGTAGTTTTGCACATACGCCTATTTGCCTAAAATTTTATTTTGTATCTAATGGAAAAAAAAATTTTTTTCTTACTGACGTTATAGATTAGAGCAAAATGAAATCATTGCTTAAATAATTGGAAAAAGGCGTAAGCGGCAGTTTCGCCTTTATACGTAGGAGCCATCGCAATGTGTGTTTATGATGGACGACATATGGTTCGGAAACTTGGCCTCTCACTATAGGCCATATTATTATACAGAAACTCATAGGGTAGAGTAATGCATTAAAATATTTGTTCGGAAAAACTCACCGCATCACAGGTTGCTAACACCACTAAGTATTTGGCTAATTGTGTAAGAAGCATAATATTATTTTGACTATCGCTCTACTTAACTGTAGGACATGACATGACCCTGATATGCCAGCAAGTTTGGTCATCTCTACCTTTATATATGAGGTTCGACATAATTACAGGAGACGATTCTAAGACGAATGGTTAATCAGTCCATTGGCTATAATAGTGTGTCCAGAATTCACCAGAATGGAAGACCTTCTCAAAATAACGGATATCGTCCCTGTCATCGATGTGTATAAAATACACTATATTTTACTTTGTTATTCGCTTCTGCCTAGTTAGCAAAGATGCTAACCAAGATTTTGGCGTTAGCTGTTCTTGTCGTTTCATCAAAAACATAAATACCTATGAGTTTTCGTAGTAGGGCTGAAAAATGATGGGATTTGATTTCAATATTTCAGGACATACATAATGTTCCCTTTTGGATTGGAAGTCATTTCTTATCTTCTCACGATTCACATGATTATGTGGACACCCTACCTAAAACAGAGTTGCAGTTTAGTGAAATTATACACCTCTAATTGTTAATTATTGACAGCTGTTAAGTTCCTAGTTTTTCATAATTACCCTCGTTATTACGTAAGTAACTTACAAGACAGATCTTTGTGATGTATTTTATAATAAACCAACTAGTCCAGCGGACTTCGTATTGCAAAAAATACGCCTATTTTCATCAGGATTATAGACTTCTAATGGAAGAATTTACCTAACCTAACCTTAGTATTTATTAGGTACTCATTGCTGGTTTATGAATGGACTGCCATGTGACTATGAGTGAAGCCTGAAAGGCTGTATCAGATACTCATTACATTCATAATGAGACGGAATGCTAAGTTATTTAAACGTCAAAATTACGAGTACATTGTAATCAATCAATCTCGTAAACGATAAGTAGGGTATAAAATTAAATCCTTAGACAACATACAAATAGTTTCTTTTAGACTTGACGGTGTTAAACGTTTCATTATAATGGCTGTGAAAAAATCTTTGCTTCTTTGTGAATTACTTTTAGTTCTTATTTTACTGCTTGATACAAGTTTCGGGGTAAGGTTTTAATTGTTGATAATGTGGTTGACTCTACAACTTAAATAAATGCATATTTTTCTAAGATGATTCGGATCCAAATCTCTAGTCAGATTCAAATAAAGTCCTGAAAAAGTTATTTTTTAACTGAAAAATATTAAAATGTTGACCTACCGTATTTTAGATGACAAGGCAGCAACTGAAAAACTCAGGGAAGCTTATGAAAAAGTCTTGCATGCCCAAAAACGATGTCACGGAAGGTAAAATTTTCTTCATTGTAGATTTTGTGTTCCAAAAAATGTACAGTCATATTTGTTTGTTATTTATTATTTTTATTCATATTTTCTTTGATGGCTTAGTTACTTCTTTTTTCTTTGTGGCCAGGGTTGAATGGATTGTATGAACACAGCATGAAAATGACTTGAATATAAATTCATTTGTTTAATTATTACGTCATATTTTAATGAACACGTAGTATGCAAATAAACAATTTGAGTTTGACTTTGAATTTGACCTATCATGTTTTGTAGAGCAAGTGGGTGAGATCGAACAGGGAAAGTTCATAGAAGACCGGAATGTGATGTGTTACATTGCCTGCGTCTACTCTATGACACAAGTCGTAAGTTTTTTTTGTATGATGATTAGTATGATTTTTAAGAATATTTTGCGTTAGTTGACTTTTTCTTGATAGATTTCAGATATTTAACTAATAAAAGTGGCTTTTCAGGTAAAAAATAATAAGTTGAGCTACGAAGCAGTTCTGAAACAGGTGGACATGATGTTCCCGCCTGAAATGAAGGACGCGGTAAAGGCTGCGGCGACGCACTGCAAGGATATTGGTAAGTTTTGGTAACAATATGAAAAATTCAAGGGATTTTGGACTTTACCATAATCATCTTTACCAACATCTTTCATACAACGTTTCACAGAAAGGCTAGATAGGTTAGAATATGTACATTTCGTTCTACGAGTATCCATGGATCGACTTTAAATTTTAGTCTGCGGTCGTCTCTTGTGATTTAATTATACGAGTACGTTGTTTTTTGTTACAGCTAAAAAGTATAAAGATATATGTGAAGCTTCTTACTGGACTGCAAAATGCATGTACGACTTCGATGCTGAAAACTTCGTGTTCCCGTAGACTCTTACTAATATGATTGTTCATGGGAACATTACAACACAGAAGGAAAATTAAAAAATATTTTTTTAGATTAGAATTTAATTCGTAGTAAAAATAGCAAAACTGAATAAGATTTTGTACGAATTCGTAGTTAATCAAATGTGAATTTTAATGCTCTAAAATCTAGCAAAAAAGTGAGTGTATTTAACCCTAATTTAGTACAGTACGAGTAAATGCAAAATTACTACCAGTAAGTGGTTTTACTTTTAACCTGTCATTACCAAAATTCATTCTAACAATAACTCAATTGAAAACGAATGACAAACAGTTTTTTACCATTCAATTAAGCCACAAAAATTATAGGCCACCTAAACGGACGTTTTTAAAAACATCCTTAAATTATTCACGAACCGATTTTTTGGGTTAGTCTGGCTTCATTTGTAGAGTTTTGAGGTTCTGAAGATTAAAAAAAAAATGAAAAATATTGTTGTGGTTTTACTATTCCTGCTCTACACTGAAGATGTATTTGGGGTGAGTATAATATTAAAATTTCAGAATCAGTTAATCCTCTAGTATAGACTAACTCTGAAGTATGGACTCTTATAATGAAGAATGTTCACTAATTTTGATTTTTAGCTTTCTGTATTCTCTGTTAAAAATAAAAAATACACGTGAAAGAATTATTTCGATACGTCAATTAGTTTCCAAGATATTGAATTTTAAAAGTGCGGGCGGCGGCCGGCCCGCCATTTTATGCGCGTGACGTCATATTACAGTGACTGGTTCATATTTGTATGGGTGGAATCTTGCAAGCTGAATTAAGACCCACTTCCAGGCAACCGATTAAGCTGAAATTTCGCAAATACATGTGATTTGGATGACCATGCAATATTATGATGACATGGAGCTGATCTGATGATGGAGCTGGAAGGTGGCCATAGGAACTCTATAATAAAACGACTTAAATGCATCGAGTTTGGGCTCGTTCGTTTTGTATTGATGAGTATTTTAATTCTATATAGTAATCGGGGTCTAATGATGGAGCTGGAAGGTAATTCGCAATAAAACGACACAATCGCATCAAGTTTGGGTTTGGTTCAATTTTAATTTCTGTGATTGGTCTGGGTGTTAATATGTATAATAAGTTTGTATTTACAAAAAAAAATGTATTTAAGTATGTTTATATCCGTTTTCTAGTGAGCGGACACTGTGAATGTACGTCACGCGGGGTCACGTGACCGTTGGTGGGACTCAATAATTAAGCGAACTTTGAATGCCTATAAAATCATAACTACTGGGTATTTTTGAATGAAATAAAAACTAATGTATTTGTAAATGTAAAAGCTTAACTGTAACATAGGTTTCAAGTGATTTTGCATACCTAGTAACATTCTCAATTATTGTGTATTTGAAATTGTCCATTGAAAATCTACAGGCAAGTTTTGACTTCAATAATTCATTTCGATGACTATTTCCATTACGTATTTATTTGAAAATATTCAAATACCTATTTCAATAACTTTTAAAAAAATAAAACCGACTTCAAATGCGAGAACACAAAAAAAAAACTAAAAATTTAAAATATTGGGTATAAAAAAGTTCATCCCCAATTTTCCACCCTTGGGGGTGAAATATTTTCTTCAAATTCACATGAAACCACCCTTTTGATAATACCTATTCAACAAAAAAATAATCGTTCAAATTGATTTATAATCGGCGGAGATATTGCGTATAAAAAAGTTCATCCCCAATTTTCCACCCTTGGGGGTTGTTTTTTCTATTATTAAATTTAAATCGGACCACCCTTGAGGTATTACCTATACGCAGAAAAAAGATTTGTTCAAATCGGTTCATAATTGGCGGAGTTATCGCGTAACAAACATAGAAAAAAAAAAAAAAACATACGGGTCGAATTGAGAACCTCCTCCTTTTTTGAAGTCGGTTGAAAATAGTAAATATTTTTTAAAAGACCCCATTTTATGTATTTAGATGACAAGAGCTCAACTTAAGAAGACTTTAACTGTTATGAAGAAACAATGTATGCCCAAAATTGGAGTTTCAGAAGGTCAGTTTATAAACATTTATTTTCATAGACTAAACACACACCTATTTACAAGACTTACTATTTGTTCGGATACCAGTTTTCATTTAAAATATGTTTAGAACATTCAACTAGTTACCCTGAACTTATTTATTAAAATTTTCGGTTTAAATAAGTAGGTACGTATAGTAAAAATATTATTTGAAAGGAGATTGACAAACTTTTCAGTGCCCTTTTGAGATTGTCATTTCAATTATTTACGTTGAATAATTTAAAAACTTTCAGACAAAGTGAAAAATATAGAGCAAGGAGAATTTATAGAGGATCGTAAAGTTATGTGTTACATCGCTTGTGTCTACAAAACTATTCAAGTGGTAAGAACGAAGATTTAGATAAGTAACATGTTGGAATTACTTAGATGTTAAAGAAAACTCGAAGGACAACGAAAATTAAAACGCCACAAATGAGAATGTGTTTAAATTCATGAGTGTACGTTTAAAGCTGCTATTTCCAGTTAGGTCTAAGTTCAAACACTGCGATTCAAAATTTCCAACCACCACTTAAATTATTGCACACACATAACAGGTTATGTAGTCTTATTTAGTCAAGTACTAAAAAAACCACGCCACCATTTCAGGTAAAAAACGAAAAGATAGACAAGGATCTAGTAAACAAGCAGGTGGATATTTTGTACCCTGTCGACATGAAAGAGTCCGTCAAATATGCCGTCGACAAGTGCTATGGCGTTCGTAAGTTCACATCGATTCAAATGTACCTACATAAATCTACTGCAATTTTCATAATAAAGTAGCTAAAAAACAACAGAGTCAACCAAAATTATCTCTCCTTGTTTAGATCAGAATTCAAATATTTTCGTAGTCACAGAGTTATCCAATTTTCCGAAACATTATCGCGAGGAAAACAAACAAAGCGTTTTTGAGAAAATACTTTTATTTTATTTTCAAGACTCAGACAGATTACGGTTAAAAAAAATATAGAGGTGCCGATAAAATTGCATTTTTTAATGTCTTAAAGCTTTAAATTAATGACAAAAAAATAAATTGAATTAATAAACTAAAATGTATTGCAGAGGCCCAATACAACGACCTGTGTGAAGCAGCTTTCTACGCAGCTAAGTGTCTGTATGAGACAGACCCGCCGAACTTCGTCTTTCCTTGAATCGTAGAAGAATACACAAACAATAAATAAACACTAATTTTAGTTTGAAATTTAACAGCATGTTGTGTAGTGTGAATTACTAATTTGATGTGCTGTCGACTGTACACTATTCTACTCACTTTAATTTTAAGCACACATTTATTGTAGGATTATAATAGTAATTGTTGAATATTATTAAAAGACTATCCCCACCTCGCCCACTGCTACAAATCCAAAGCAAAGCACTATTTATAATTTTTATTAGTATTATTGAATTTAGTGAAACGCCAAATAAACAAAAGAGTTTTGCTACCCATACCTCAGAGCTTTTTCTCTATTAAAATACTCCCGTATAAAGATGTTAAGATTCACGTATCTGATCGCAATTGCTGTAAAAATAGAATTAATAGTATTTTATCTGAATACAATACCTTTGCAATTATGTAGTTCAAAAAGTTTATTGTCACGTATTAATTACAATTAAAAGGCGTTTCTTTGTCGAATGAAATGTGATTTAGTTAACACGCGGGCGTGCACTAGCGATTTGTATTACCTAAAGGAAAATATGAATACAAATTACTTATTGTATCTCTCTGCCCTTGATCTTAATTTGATTCAATAATTGAAAAATGCTGGAAAATTTCAAAATAATGTTTACAATTACATCGTTCGCAAGTCTCTTAATTGAAAAGAAGTGGAAATTTTCATAAAATGATTATTATTTTCCAGAATTCAATAGTCAAAACATTTACAATAATATTTTAACCACAATTATAATGCTGACAACTTATATTAATTAAGATTTAATTATAAAATGGCAAGACATCATAAGAGTGGTTAAAAAATGCAAAAAAAAATACTTCAATATTTTGTGTATTCTCTTAGTCTAAAGTGTGCGCATGATTAGTAACTAAGATAACTAAGTGTGTAACAACTAGTATTTAATTAACGCCTTCTTAGCCTATAAAGAACACCTCTCCAAATACAGATTAATTGTTCGTCCGTCCATTTTGCGTGCAACCTTGTCTCTGAGCTCATCTTGACAATGTTCTTTAGGCAACTTCATCTTAACTTTTTGGTTCTTTTTATTTTATTAAGCACTTCTTATGTTTTATCGGTAAGTAAATTGATCAAAAATAAATATCGTCGAAGTATATCTATATTTTTAATTTCTTTTCCAATAGCTTTCACTAACTTTTCTAAAGAATGGCATGGTTTTAGTTTGCATTTTGTTTCTTTATGCCTAAAAATAAAAACTTAGCTTAACTTTTGCAGATGACAAAACAACAACTTAAAAATTCCGGGAAAATTTTGAAAAAGACTTGCATGCCGAAATGTGCTGTGACAGAAGGTATTTTTTTTGGCATAATTAGACTAGAAAATTAGTAATGAATAAAAATAATACTTTTAATATGCAGGGTGACTAGTTGAACGATGTTACAACACATTTTTAGGGTTTTATTTGTGTAATTAATCTTAATCGCTGCCCCATAAATTATTGAAAACAATTGTTACCTAAGTAGGTACTTTGTAAGACTTACGAGTATAATGGTAATACAATACGCACATAATACAGGGTGGCCAAAACAGTGAGGTCTAAAAGAAAAATTTAGATTCCTTACATCAAGGTGTACCTAAATCACCCCCATGTATATTATACGATTGTGCTTAGTTTAGGAGATAGAGTTAATTTTGTGATATTTTAAAATTTTATGACCTAGTAGGCTTTAAACATTTTTATCTTTTTTTTGGGTTGACTTTTTTCAGATTTCTTTTTTTCGACAGATTTGTTATTAATTGCAGATGTTTGAATAAAATAATCACATTCCTATCTTTGATTCAAGATACAAAAGTTTTGCTAGAAACAATAAAATTATGCTTTTATCAGAACACTATCAAATTTTCAACTTAAAAGTTAAAGTAAAAAAAAGAACTTCCATAGATCCAAAACCATTTTAAAAACTGCACCGTTTCCTGGACATTCATAATAATACAAAAAAACATGTACTTAATGGGTCACTATTTCCTGTAATCGGTCCACTAAAGTTGTAAGTCGGAGATTCCGTTACATGTTTTTGACTTTATTAGAGTTAATTAATATTGGGAATCCTCTAAGTTTACATTACGTAGATCAGATTTAGAGCAGTAACTGGACAGAACTTGATTTATTCTCAACGAGGAAGCTCTTGCCCTTCATCACACCTGGTGGAAACTGATGATTATGCTGAAGGTGGAAGGGAACTTCAACTACAAAGGAACTATGGCTTCCTACCTCCAAATTCCGGAACACATTGTTATTTTAAGTAAGTTTTGATGAACATAAACCAAATCTCCCTCCTTCTTCTTCTCACTGTAGTAGGTATTTCAAGGGTAATAGTAAAATGTAACAACTACCTCTGTCTTCAAGTGGTAAGAGGTAAACTTCAGAGGTCCCGGGTTTGATTCCCAGTGGAGGTGAAATTTTCTGCTCGGTTTGGTTGGTGGTAGGGTTTGATCTAAGTCTGCCTGGCTAGCAACTCTATTTTCCTAAGTCTGTCACTATAACAATAATGTTAAAAGCATTACTGTATTCCGGCATTTGGAGGTAGGAAGCCATAGTTCCTCTGTAGTTGAAGTACCCTTCCACCTTCAGCCTAATCATCAGTTTCCACCAGGTGTGATGAAGGGCAAGAGTTTCCTCGTTGAGAATAAAAACATGTTCTGTCTAGTTACTGCTTTAAATCTGTTCTACGTAATGTAAACTTAGAGGATTCTCAATATTAATTCAATCTAAGAAAGTCAAAAACATGTAACGGAATCTCCGACTTACCACTTTAGTAGACCGATTACAGGAAATAGTGGCCTATTAAGTACATGTTTTTTTGTATTATTATGAAAGTTCAGGAAACGGCGCAGTTTTTAAAATGGTTTTGGACCTATGGAAGTTCTTTTTTTTACTTAAACTTTTAAGTTGAAAATTTGATAGTGTTCTGATAAAAGCATAATTTTAATGTTTCTAGCAAAACTTTTGTATCTTGAATCAAAGATAGAAAGGTGATTATTTTTTTCAAACATCTGCAATTCATAACAAATCTGTCGAAAAAAAGAAATCTGAAAAAAGTTAACCCAAAAAAAAGATAAAAATGTTTAAAGCCCACTAGGTCATACAATTTTAAAATATCACAAAATTAACTCTATCTCCTAAACTAAGCACAATCGTATAATATACATGGGGGTGATTTAGGTACACCTTGATGTAAGAAATCTAAATTTTTCTTTTAGACCTCACTGTTTTGGCCACCCTGTATAATATTCAATTCATAACATAATAGTAAGTTGATTACATTGGTAATTCTCACTTGTTTTCATTCTGTATCATACCATTTTCAGTCTATTATGAAATAACATAAAAAAAATGTTACACATATTTTATTTTACAGAGGAAGTTGGAGACATTGATAAGGGGAAGTTTATTGAAGAAAATAACGTCATGTGCTACATCGCGTGCGTCTACACTATGGGACAAGCCGTAAGTTGAATAGTTACAAAATGTTATCCATTCAACCATAATGTACAGAGTAGCTGTTTTTCATCAATTTATCTCATAGTAAAAGATGTTCATAATCACGTATGATCTTTTCCTGAAAATTGCATGTAGAGCTTACTTTACAAGAAACTCTACCTAAAGAAATAAAATCTATGCGAAGTTGTCGTCCGACTATAATTTAACACACATTTAAACAGGATTGTGAGCGTAGTTCTCACGACTCACACGTCAAATGAAGGACGCATTTTTATTCTTCATAGTTCTTACTTAGTTGTCACAACTCACACGTCAAATGAAGGATCTCTCCTTCATAGTTTATACACTCAACATCAAATAAATCGTACCTTCCGCGACGCGAACTTTAAAGATTTTCTTTTGACACAATCATGGTGCCCCAACAATATTGGTGTTATTTGAAAGCCTAATAAATAAACTTAAAGAAAAACACATTTAATTTTTTTATAAACAATTAACAGGTACCATAAATGTGACTTGAAAAAAGGCCTCACTTGGGGCTCACCTATGGGACCAAGTAGACCAATTTTTGTGGTTATAAAACCAAATAATGATCTTACGTGTCCTTTTTAACAGATGGATAGCAATAAATCCCAATTTAACAGTTTTATAGCCATAAAAGTTGACTCTGGATCCTTCTAAAGACACATTTTTGGGACAAAAACCTTTCATTTAATGAAATGAAGTTTCATCATTTTCATCATCATTTCAGCCATAGGACGTCCACTGCTGAACATAGGCCTCCCCCAATGCTTTCCATGTTGATCGATTGGCAGCGGTCTGCGTCCAGCGCTTCCCTGCTACCTTTACGATGTCGTCGGTCTACCTTGTAGGTGGACGTCCCACGCTGCGTTTTCCGGTACGCGGCCTCCATTCCAGAACCTTTCTGCCCCATCGGCCGTCAGTTCTGCGTACTATGTGCCCTGCCCATTGCCACTTCAGCTTGCTAATCCGTCGGGCTATGTCAGCGACTTTGGTTCGTTTACGGATCTCCTCATTTCTGATTCGATCTCGCAAAGAAACACCAAGCATAGCCCTCTCCATAGCACGCTGTGCAACTTTGAGCTTCTGTATAAGGCCTATAGTGAGAGGCCACGTTTCCGAGCCATAAGTTATCACTGGTAACACACATTGGTTATACACTCTAGTCTTCAGGCATTGAGGTATTTTGGACAAAAAGATGTTGCGTAGTTTCCCGAACGCTGCCCAGCCGAGTTGGATTCGACGATTGACCTCCTTCTCGAAATTGGACCTACCTAGCTGGATCGTTTGTCCGAGGTAGACATACTTGTCGACAATCTCGAGAATTGAGCTCCCAACTGAAACTGGGTAGGGCGTAACATGGACATTCGACATAAGCTTCGTTTTGTCCATGTTCATCCTCAGGCCTACCTGTTGGGAAACTCGATTAAGGTCTTCGAGCATTGTGCCAAGATCTTCCAACGATTCTGCCATGACTACAATATCGTCGGCAAACCGAAGGTGAGTGATGTACTCGCCATTAATGTTTATGCCGAATCCTTTCCATTCCAGGAGTTTGAAAGCGTCTTCCAATGCAGCGGTGAACAGTTTCGGAGATATAACATCTCCCTGCCTAACGCCTCGCTGCAGTGGAATCGCCCCCGTGCTCTGCTCCTGTACTCGGACCGACATGGTGGCGTTTTTGTACAAGCACTTCAGCACCTCGATATACCGATAGTCAATACGGCACCGCTGGAGAGATTGTAACACTGCCCAAGTCTCAATCGAATCGAAGGCCTTCTCATAGTCCACGAACGCCAAGCATAGTGGCAAGTTATACTCCTCAGTCTTCTGTATAACCTGCCGCAGCGTATGGATGTGGTCTATGGTACTATAACCTTTTCGGAATCCGGCTTGTTCGGGAGGCTGGAAGTCATCGAACCTACGCGCGAGACGGTTCGTGATGACTCTCGAAAACAGTTTGTAGACATGACTCAGAAGCGAGATGGGTCTGTAATTCTTCAGCAAGGTCTTATCACCTTTCTTGAAGAAGAGCACCACCACGCTTCTGTTCCATGCCTCTGGCGTAGTTCCCTGGAGTAAGACGGAGTTAAAGAGTCTCTGAAGGACTTTCAGTATCGGTGTTCCACCCGCATTCAGAAGCTCCGATGTTATTCCGTCATCACCCGGTGCCTTGTTGTTCTTTAGCTGTTTGAGAGCCATCCTAATCTCGTATAGGCTGATGTCCGGGATATCTTCGGTATAGTGTCGAGTAAGCTTAGCTCTTGGATCTGAAGTTGAGCTATCAACGGGTTTGGTGACCGAGGTATATAGCTGTCCATAAAACCTCTCGATCTCACCTAGAACCTCGGCTTTTGTTGACGTTACACTACCGTCCGCCGTCGTTAGCTTCGTCAGCTGGCTTTGCCCAATAGAGTTGTCTCTTGCGAACACTTTGGAGCCTTGGTTCCGCTCTATCGCCTCTTTAATACTGTTTGTATTAAAGTTGCGAATATCATGTCGCAAGGACTTCCTTATCTGTCTATTGAGCTGCCTGTATGCCGTAGCGTCAACGGAGGACTGCAGCGTCATTGCACGTCGTTCTGCCATGAGGTTGAGGGTGTGGTCGGTGAGCTTTTGCGGCTTGTCTTTACGACGAGGTCTAAAGAATTTAAACCCAGCCGCCTGGACAGTTTCTACGAACCCGTTATTGATCTCATCCACTGACTCGCAGTTTTCCAGGCATGCAAAGCGATTTGACAACTCGAGCTGAAAGCTCTCGGGGCAGTGGATATGGGAATTGTAGGGTCGGAGCGTAGACTTCATCAGACGGGACCTTTCTAGCTTGACGTTAATATTTAGTATGCCTCTGACCATTCGGTGATCACTACCGGTTTTCACCCTGTTGATCACGGAGACATCACTAAATATTCGTCGCTTTGTGGTCATGATGAAGTCAATCTCATTTTTCGTAGAACCATCGGGACTCATCCATGTCCACTTCCTATGAGGCGGCTTCTGGAAGAAGGAGTTCATCGCAAAGAGGTCTTCCTTCTCCAGAAATTCGGCCAGCCTCTGCCCCCTGGGGTTCCTTTGCCCACATCCAAATTGCCCCACTCTCAGCTCATCATCACCTCGCATGCCCAGCTTCGCGTTGAAGTCCCCCATAACAACATTGAAGTAGGTTTTAGTAGTATGTATGGCCCTACTTATGTCCTCATACATAGCCTCTACTTCCTCATCTGGGTGTGTAGAGGTCGGTGCGTATACCTGAATTACCTTCAGCAAGTATCTTTTGGATACTCTGAGTATCAGGGAAGCAACCCTGCTCGACACACTTCCGATGGTGATGATGTTGTTAATGAGGGACTTGTGGACGAGAAACCCGACACCACCTTGGGACAGTTGTTCGCCCTCCCGGTAGTAGAGTAGGTTGCCGGATTTTAGGGTGATCGTGTCCTCGCCCTCTCGTCGGACTTCCGATAGTCCCATTATACTCCATCGCAACCTACTCAGTTCGTCTTCCAACTCTGTGATCCTTTCGTCAGTCCTCAGCGTGCGTATATTATGGGTTACCAGGGCCAGTCGTCGTTGGTGTGGGTAGCCAGTCCGCCTCGGGAGATTCTTAGCACCCCCCGCCCCGCTGCTACCCTGACCGCTACCGTAGCCAGGAACAGCGGGGCCACCGGAGACTGGGGGCCTGGTCGCTGTTATGTTTTGCATTAAGGGGATTTGCCGATACTCGCCACGCTTGGCAGGCGGGTTGGCGAGCGCAGTTTTTTGTCAGTTTCGCACGCAGACGCTGCTGCCCATCTCGTGCTACAGGATTTTGTCGCCTCTTACGACACGCCTCCTGTTGGCGGTGGAGAATTGTATTCTTTACGGCCGTCCCCACACGGCACGGAAATGAAGTTTAGAACTAGGCTTTCAAATGGTACCAATATTGGTGGGAAGTGGGGATGCATACGTTTGATAAGTGCTTGTCGCGGGAGGTGCGATTTATTTGATGCCGAGTGTAGTTAATAACAGTCATAAATACTTTCAGGTAAAGAACAACAAGATAATGCACGACGCGATGTTGAAGCAGGTGGACATGATGTTCCCGCCAGAAATGAAGGAGCCCGTCAAAGCAGCCATAGAGCAATGCAGGCCCGTCGGTAAGGAAAATGAAAAAGTTCTATAACTATAAGTGGGTAGGTCTATCATCGTATCTCCTGACTCCACAATTTCACGTGAGATTTCATTAGAAGGAGGAGAGGAGATGAGTCGAGCCCGAACTATACAGTGTGTCCGGGCTTGTAGTGATCAAACTTTAAGGGCATAATCTATGGACAATTTTATCGATGAAAATACTTCAAATTTGGGGCTTGACCTATTACTCGCAAAATTACGAGGATTTAAGTTTTTAATTTTTAGTTTTCACCTCTTCCTTCAAAAACAAGTGAAAGCGTGGGTAGCTTAACACTAATAAGCAAAAATTTTATATCATGCGATAGCCAATAAACTTATCTATTAGCAGAAGTAGAAAACAGATACAAGTTTCATACATTTTAAGGGAGTAAGAATGGTAAATCCATTCTTACTATTAGGAAAAAACATGACTTTTTTCACTTCTTTTTCAGTTATTTTCCAACACAAGAAAAACCAGGTCGTTAAGGTATGTTTTATTTGCATTGTATTATTAGTATTTGAGCGGTTTCCATAGCGCACGCGACATGCGAAAATGCACTGCCTGAAAGAATCACACAACCTATTCCGATTACTATGGAAACCGCTGGGAAGGTGTATCTATGTTCAACAATTACGTCGAAACTAATAGACGTAGACTAATAAATTTACATTCGTTTTGTAGAATAGCTCAAATACTAATAATACAATGCAAATAAAACATACCTTAACGACCTGGTTTTTCTTGTGTTGGAAAATAACTGAAAAAGAAGTAAAAAAAGTCATGTTTTTTTTCTAATTAAATCCATTCTTACTCCCTTAAAATGTATGAAACTTGTATCTGTTTTCTACTTTTGCTAATAGATAATTTTATTGGCTATCGCATGATATAAAATATTTGCTTATTAATGTTAAGCTACCCACGCTTTCACTTGTTTTTGAAGGAAGAGGTGAAAACTAAAAATTAAAAACTTAAATCCTTGTAATTTTGCGATAAATGCGTCAAGCCCCAAATTTGAAGTATTTTTATCGATAAAATTGTCCCTAGATTTGGCCCATAAAGTTTGATCACTACATGCCCGGACACACTGTATATATCTTACCAAATATCACCAAAATTACTCTACGTAATTAATTTATCTTACGAGTATATTTGGGGAATGTACTATGTATCACGCACGATTAGTCTTTTAAAAAGTAGTAGAACACTCCAGAAAATGACAAACAATGCGTCAAATAAATAAAGTTATCCTTTGAAAATAAATGAAAATGCAGTAATTTAATAAAGTTTTTCCTTTTACAGCTAAAAAATACAAGGACATCTGCGAGGCGTCGTATTGGACGGCCAAGTGCATTTACGAGGCTGACCCGGACAACTTCGTTTTTGCTTAAACATCTACTACATTAATAATTATATTAATTTACGAATATAAAATTAAGTACAACGAAATGAATCAACGAAAATTTTGGTCATTTTAAAGTTTGCTATTTTTGACTTATTGCTACTTACAGTGCGGCAATGATGAATGTTAATATAATCTTTAAAGTATGAAAATATTGTTTCATTTTCTGTTAACTACCACGACATACCTAAGAAAATATTGAAAAAGCATAACTCTACCAAACAGTATTTAAAAATATTATGTACCTACTATCCTATTTATGTTTGATTGTTTTGTTCATATAATCTTGGCGTTTTACGGTCAACATCAACACGGTGTATGGTTTTAATTAAAACTATTTAAATGCATGATCAATAGTTATGCATTTTGTTACAATTGTAACTTAATGAATTGTTTAAAAAAAGTTATTTAGCAGTGCCCGAGTAAAAATAAAATAACGTGATATGGTAACATTTTTTTATATGAAGAACAAACAGCACCTGTTGTTTATGGAATGCAATCACAAGAGTAATTCGTGCTCAGGGTACAGTTACCATTGCTAATTACTAGTATGCCATAACACAAGCTATAGTACTTTACAGAATGCACATACAAGGCGTGGTTGCCAGATAAACCCATGTAATCACCATGTCATTTGTCAGTTATCTAACTTAAGTACATCTTGTAAGCATTAATAAGGATGTCAGTCTTCTTTATATTTATGACCGAGAAAGAAAAAACACAGTCTTTGCTCTACTTTAACTATGACTAAAGGAACTGATTTGTTTTTGTTGCTGTTGGCGTTTTTTATCAGTTCCAGTGATGCGGTAAGTACAAGTTTTTTCCTTGGGTCCGATTTGTAGACTTTGCTTACAGTTATTTACCCATGATACAGTTACGTTTCATTTGGAAAACATTAAAAATTAGTGTCACCATTTCATCTATGATTCACAATAATTTTTTTTGTATTTGTGTTTTGTATAATTTTAAAACTGTTGTATTTATTATCAAGTATATTTTCTTCAGATGACCAGACAGCAACTGAAAAATTCAGGGAAAATGCTGAGAAAAAATTGCTTGACAAAAACAGGAGTCGCAGAAGGTACCATAATAAATGTAATATACTCAACATCAAATAAATCGCACCTTCCGCGACGCGAACTTTAAAGATTTTCTTCTGACACAATCATGGTGCCCCAACAATATGGGTGTTATTTGAAAGCCCAATAAATATCCTTAAAGAAAAACGCATTCAATTTCTTAATAAATGATTAACATATACCATAAATGTGACTTGAAAAAAGACCTCACTTTGGGCTCACCTCTGGGATCAATTAGACCAATTTTTATGGTTATAAAACCAAATAATGATCTCACGTGTCCTCTTTAACCGATGGATAGCGATTAATCCCAACTTAACAGTTTTATAGCCATAAAAGTTGGCTCAAGCGTAACTACCTATTTTTTTAAGAAGTGACTCTGGATCCTTCTAAAGACACATTTTTGGGGTAAAAACCTTTCCTATAATGAAATCAAGTTTAGAACTAGGCTTTTAAGTAGTGCCAATATTGGTGGGAAGTGGGGATGCATACGTTTAAAAGTGCTTGTCGCAGGAGGTGCGATTTATTTGACGACGAGTGTATTTCTAGCGATTATAACTAAAAAATATACATATACCTATATTTTTTTATAATTTTAGATTTAATCAGCGGCATTGAGAAAGGCAAATTTATAGAAGACAGAAATGTGATGTGTTATATTGCCTGCATTTACCAGATGACACAAGTCGTGAGTACCCATAGTTTTAAATTTTCCTTTTGTTAGTCCAGTCAGCGTCAAATAGTTTGTGACACCTAAAGTCCGCAAAGTGGTTGATTTGTCAACTTTTTGGCCACTTTCGGTGTCACGAACTATTGGACGCTAAAACTCATTTATTTTTGCAAATAGGCTTTTAAAAAGCACTTTTACACGTCCCAATATTAAACCCACCACTGCTTCGGGACAGTAAATGGGCCAGTGCTGAGAAGAAGCAGCGCAAGAAACTCAGTATTGCTGACTGTACAAACTCCTGAAGTTTATAAATTAGGTTTGACACGATTTCGGGGGTAGTCCTTTAGTCTATTTTTTTCAGGTAAAAAACAATAAACTGAACTACGAAGCGTCTATCAAACAGGTGGACATGATGTACCCCAATGATCTAAAGGAATCTGTCAAGAAATCCATCGAAAAGTGCAAAACTGGTTGTAAGTCATTATTCGCATTTATTATCTTAACCTTAATCTTTGGTCGGCCGTTTGGTGTAGTGGTTCAGAACAGACTACTATGCCGAGAGGTCCCGGGTTCGATTCCCGGCCGGGCAGAAATTGAAATGATGAATTTTAATTTCTGTGACGGGTCTGGGTGTAAATATGTATAATATGTATGTATTTAATAAAAATAAAAAAGTGTATAAGTAGTATATCCGTTAAGCTAGCACCCATAACACAAGCATTGAGTTGCTTACTTTGGGGCTAGCTGGCGCTGTGTGAAATTGTCCAAAGATTTATTTATTATTATTAATGTTCCAGTCGTTTAATTCATCATCATTTTAGAGAACTCCCCAGTGACTTCCACAATGACCGATTAGCAGCGGCCTGCAGCACAAAAAATATGACTCTGGGGACATAAATATCAATCCGATTGAGACATTTTAGACGCTTATGTAATCGGAATGCCATAAAGCCACTTATCAACTCTCACACCAGGATCCACTGAAGGAGAAAATAATTATTTTGCTCATGGAAGCTCTCACACGCAGTCGCCGGCAAAATTAATCTTTGAATTAGGTATATTAAAATGTAATGTATTTTTTTTTCAGCCGATAAATACAAGGACCTCTGCGAGGCGTCATACTGGACGGCCAAGTGTATCTACGAGGACAATCCGAAAGATTTTATATTTGCTTAGTTCAATAAAAACATTCCATTTTGTACTTAGTTCTTTTGTGAATTCCTTATACCCTTGCTGGTTAAAAGTCCATAGAGTTTATTCTGTATTTGTACCACGTAGCAGCAGTGCAAGTGAGAGTCCTCCACTCTAGCGTTTTTGAATGTCAGAAAATTAATACGTTTCATAATTTTGGTATCTTCGGTTATTTTGAATCTTATTGCCTTGTTAAATGACAAGTCTTGTCGTTAATTAAGCAAGCTATGGCGACTGAATAATGTGTTTTTTTATCTTGATTCTTCCCTGAGAAAATTCTCTAGAAATCAACCAGTGAATGGTAGAAATATCGAAACTAAACTACTTACTAACAACTAATAACCAACATTTTTTTATTAATGCTTGTAAACATTTTTTTTTCTATGTTGGTCAATGTCTTAGCTTGGCGAATAATTTAAATTCTATTTAATTTATGGCATGACATAACAAACATGTACTAATGTTGGTGTACCTACTGAAAATAAAGCCTAAAATATGTTTCCAAATAAACTGGAATCGTGATTATAAAAAGCATTCTTCTTCTTCTTTTCGTGTCGACAACAAACCTACACAGTGTCAGCCCAAAACTCCGCCACAAGAGTGGCGTTGTCAGTAGCACTCATCAAATCCTCCTGAGTGCAGTTGCTTGGGCACTCAGGGCATGACATCAGGTGCCTCATCGACTGGGGAACAAAACCGCACCTGCACTCCATGGTCAAGCCATCCAAGAATCCCCACCTGGCCAGATTGTCCTTACTACGGCCAACCTGCGTCCGAAGTCTATTTAAAGACTTCCAGGTAAGCCAGGGGAGCTCATGTCCAGGTGGAGGACTCTCAGACATAGGAACAAAAGGGCAGGGGAGATCAGCTCTCTCGCGCCATAACCTGCATCTCTCTTTTGACCGATCGTGCTTCTTTTCTTCTTTTCGATCTTTGCGTGCAAGAGACCCATCGAGACGAAACACAGAGCCGCCCACAAATAGCCGGACTTAAGCTTATCGCCGAGATCTCACATCCGAAACACGGTAACGCAGTGTTTGCTGCTCCCGGTGTAAGCATCATTTCCACCTCATGCTCGTCACAAAATGACATAAAAAGCATTGTTTGCTCCACATTATCCTATTTTGACAAACCACAAGAGTTGACTTTTTGCTTCATTTGGTGGTTAAATCAGTCCATTGTCCATAGTTCATGGTACGTGGTAGAAACACTAATGGGAAGTAGGTTTTTCCTTATTTTATTCTTAGATAAAATTTTCCGCCAGACTTCAAACTTTGATCGGTATAGACACGACAGTTCGTGTGTACTTCTGTATAATAATGGATAATAATGATAAGCCATTTTAATTGTAGAGTCGTAGAGTAAAGGTTGACAGTGGTATACAGGGTTAAAATATGGAATGTATCAAAGAATTTAAAAAGCTGGAAAATAAATAGGACTTGTATTGCTTGAAAAGAAAAAGCACTTTTTGGACTTCTTTTTAAACCCTGAAACAAAAAGCTTTAATAGTTATTTAATTTTTAGCATTAAGAGTTGTATCTCAAACTAGTTTGAAAATTATAAATTACTTTAAAAAAATCGAACTGCCTGAGTCGGGAGTTGAACCCACGAAATTGAAATATTAGCGAATAAGCGCAGTCGTTGCCTAGAAAAATTAAGTGATGAAAAAAATCGGATATAACTGAAAACCCTGTATATATTAAGGCTCTACATAGCTCAAGAAACATTTTAGGTACCTACTATGGTAGCAGATGAACCTTTTTTTATCCAAAAGATAAAGATTTAAGTAAGGTTTAGGTTTTACTTTAAACTAATTTGAGGATTTGTTTACGTTTGTCAGTGAAAACAAAAAGTGGGTTTTACTGTTTAGAATATACTACGCAGTCAAAATGTACATTTCGAAGTAAAAAAATGTGAACTAAGTAAATGGAATATAAAATTAATATAATGTCTTCAGTCGTCCGTGATATCACACTACAGCAATATCCAATAGGCTCATAGTAATCTTCTTGATGTAACGTCGTCCGTACATTAAGTAGTGTATTTGACTAAAAATGTTGGTTTCAGCTTTTAAACTAAAATACATCTTATCGAATTCAGAAAAGTAGTCCACCTCGGACTGCGTTATTTTTGCAACACCCCTTATACTCTCTGAAAAAACAAAATGGTAGCTCGAAATCAAGAAGCAAAATAATAAGCAAGCTATAAGAATGAGAATGTTTTTGTATTTAAGTGCCATGAAAAATTCTTTCCGTTTTCCTTCCTTTTCAATCAAAAGATGTCCGCTGCTAAACTAAGATCGGCCTTTTCAGGAGTATTCCGCAACTCTCACCAGAAAAGGGTTAGATACTAATTATTAACTTTACGAGGTGCATCCATTATTTTAGTTAAAAAAAACTATTCCCACCTCTCGTTCCCACCACTGCAACTCCTATGTAGCCAGGATCTACAGCTTGACCGTCAATAAAAACCCAACCAGTGAAGGTCAAGTTTGCCCTAGGGGAAAGTTAGGCTGTCATGGACCCGCAACGTGTTCGAAGTTCCCTTAGTACGCCTATTCTGTTAGTAGGCCTACTATATTCAACTCCTATTGCAATAATAACGTCGAATCATATTCTCTTCGTTGACCATTGTTTTATAATTGCGATGTGAGTGCACGAGATCACTCGTCCGCTGATCCGACTGCAATCAAGGCTAGCTGACCATTACTGCAGTTAATTGCATGGACAATTTATTCTGGCTCAGAGACTTTGTTGCAAAAATGATTTTTATTGTCCAGTCAATGAAGTATTTTAAAGAGGGAAATGCGCAGAACACAATTTCTGACTTCGGGACTTTTTTTAGTTCATAGTCATGTCACTAGGACGCATAGTTTCCGAGGATTAAGCGGAGAACCGAAAAATGGTACCTTCGAACCCCCCTCTCCCCGCCGGCTCAAGGGCTAAGGGCGGGGACTTTTGACATGTTCACCTCCTAACTAGTCTAAATAAAGTCCCGAAGTCAGAAATTGTGTTCCACGCATTTCCCTCTACACCGTCGTTAAAGCATTCATTGACTGGACTACATACATTATTTTTGCAACAAAGTCTCTGAGCCAGAATAAATTGTCCATGCTATTAACTGCAGTAATGGTCAGCTAGCCTTGATTGCAGTCGGATCAGCCGGACGAGTGATCTTGTGCACTCATGTCGCAATTATAAAACAGTGGTCAACGAAGAAAACATGATTCGACGTTATTATTACAATAGGAGTTGAATATTATAGTAGGCTTACTATCAGAATAGGCGTACTAAGGGAACTTCGAACACGTTGCGGGTCCATGACAGCCTAACTTTCCCCTGGGGCAAACTTGACCTTCACTGGTTGGGTTTTTATTGACGGTCAAGCTGTAGATCCTGGCTACACAGGAGTTGCAGTGGTGGGAACGAGAGGTGGGAATAGTTTTTTTAACTAAAATAATGGATGCACCTCGTAAAGTTAATAATTAGTATCTAACCCTTTTCTGGTGAGAGTTGCGGAATACTCCTAAAAAGGCCGATCTTAGTTTAGCAGCGGACATCTTTTGATTGAAAAGGAGGGAAAACGGAAAGAATTTTTCATGGCACTTAAATACAAAAACATTCTCATTCTTATAGCTTGCTTATTTGCTTCTTGATTTCCAGCTACCATTTTGTTTTTTTCAGAGAGTATAAGGGGTGTTGCAAAAATTACGCAGTCCGAGGTGGACTACTTTTCTGAATTCGATAAGATGTATTTTAGTTTAAAGGCTAAAACCAACATTTTTAGTCAAATACACTACTTAATGTACGTATCCTCGGAAACTATGTAGGACGCATAGTTTCCGAGGATTAAGCGGAGAACCGAAAAATGGTACCTTCGAACCCCCCTCTCCCCGCCGGCTCAAGGGCTAAGGGCGGGGACTTTTGACATGTTCACCTCCTAACTAGTCTAAATAAAGTCCCGAAGTCAGAAATTGTGTTCCACGCATTTCCCTCTACACCGTCGTTAAAGCATTCATTGACTGGACTACGAGTATATTAGATAGATAATTTTAGCCGTGTAGTTCTGACAGAGTAGAATGAATAGGACACTTCCACTCTTCTTAAAGAGGTAAAAAGGGTGTCTTGACTAGGCGAATATCAGACCTTCCCAATCCCTCTGGCCGGCGTGGGAAGTGTAGGCTAAATCTTACATTTGCCTCTGGTAAACTAGAGCGAGTCGTGCTGCGGTAATAGAGACTAACCATCCAGACTTCTATAACCATTGGATTGTGTCACAACCACAGAAACGCGCGCCATCCTAAGGAAGGATCTACGCTACATGGAGTTCTTTGTGCACAGAGACTCCTAGCTGCACAAGCTGCTGTAGGGAAATGTACTGATATAATGATAGTTAAGACTTCGGACGCAGGTTGGCCGTAGTAAGGACAATCTGACCAGGTGGGGATTCTTGGATGGCTTAAACATGGAGTGCAGGTGCGGTTTTGTTCCCCAGTCGATGAAGCACCTGATGTCGTGCCCTGAGTGCCCAAGCAACTGCACTCAGGAGGATTTGATGAGTGCTGCTGACAACGCCACTCTTGTGGCGGAGTTTTGGGCTGACACTGTGTAGGTTTATTGTCGACACGAAAAGAAGTAGAAGATGATAGTTAATATTCTTACAGAAAATAGCTCGATGGCATAGATAATGGGTCGGTAATTTCATACAGGTCCAGTAATAGTAACTTACACGATTACTTATTTTAATTACTTGTTTTTATTCATGATCATGTCGCATGCAACAGTGCTGAAATATCGGTATCATGATCATATCAGTCTCGGGAAGTCCCCCTCAATGATTTTCAGATTGGGATCGTTTGAATCTTGGTCATATTCTGTCCATCTTGAGTGTGGCCGTTCTAAACTAAACTTTGGCCCTTCTCTTCTTGAGAGTTGGTAAGTCAAATAAAAAGGTAACAATAATTAGTGGACCGACGACCTCATAAAGGCAGCAGGAAGGCGCTGGATGCAGGCCGCTACCAATCGGCATTCGGCCTTTGCGGAAATCAAATGGGGGAGGCTTATGTTCAGCAGTGGATGTCCTATGGCTGAATGATGAATTAGTTATGGTATTTTAAAATTTTCATTCCAGCTTGTTAAATCGTTAGCTGCTTTGTGACAAGTATTAGGCACTTTATTTAGTAATTTCCTCAAAGTACGTTTTAAGCGAATAGGTATAGTACACAAAAAACTTATGTTTTAAATCATTGTTCTTAGTATTCCTTGTGCGTCATAGTCATAACTAAGCAGGTTAACATTTACAAGTATTTTTACTAGCGAAAAGAAGACACTTTACTCTATTTGTTCAAACCAGTACTTGGTAGAGAAAGTAATAAGGTGTTCCATGATAGTTTGGTTTCAACATTAGTAATGGTAACTTACGCAACTTTTTTTGAATGAAACCCAGGAAGGACTTATGCATCAGGGGATAGGCACAGTTCTAACTAATAAACATAATTTAATGTGATTATTTGTTTTAATCTTTTCTATTTTTAATGAAATATTTCTAGCTGAAATGATTATACCAATTTTAAGTAACTAAACCATAGTATTTACCCGACTGCACCAGGAGCAGGGTTATATTTTTTTTAAATAACTTGAAAAAATCGAACTGCCTAAGGTGCGAATCGAACTCACGACGAATCTCGCCAGAAAGTTTCAATAACTAAACTATAGTTACTGGCTACATATAAGTTTACATGACAACTGCATCGTGACTAGGTATGACTACCCAAATGATATTAAATCGTACAATGTATGCACATTGCACAATGGACTTAGTAATGCTACTTGATAATCACAGAGCGTGTAATTATAGTTTTTATCACGAATAAAGAATTCATCATCTAAAAATAGCGACTATCTGTTGGCTACATCGAATAATTCAAACAATTGATTATTCTCACTTGTATTTTGTTAATAAAGTTCATACTTTTCTGTAGTACTACTTCTCCATAGTGAAAACATTATAGCATTAGATTACGAATATTAGACAGATTTCAATCGGGCTACACCTAATTTCGTGCACAAGTTTGGAATTTGACGAAATTTCAGTAAATAACTGAAATTAAAAGCTCTAATAAAATTAAGCTTTTACTCCCTGGCGACATAATCATCGAATATTTGTACATTTCAGGAGTGAAAATTTTGAATACCTACTCGTAGTAGGTATGGAAAAATCTTCTTCATATTCATAAAGCCACAGTGTTTAGCTTGATTACTTAGCAGTCATTTTCACAACACAAATTGAACTATAAATAAATAAGCTGTATGTATTTTACTTTGATTACATATTTACTACATGACATCTCATTTAGACTGAACGTCCATCCATCAGCTATTCATATAGTCCAGTCCTCAATTGTTGTCCAAACTAGCCCGAAAAATTCAAAAATTCAAGGTGACGATTATCCAATCTCCCAAATTCTCGAATTAATTTCAAATTACCCTCATCTAGTCGCTGTCGCACGTTACATCTAAATCACGTTGTTTACCTGCCAATTCCATATTTTTGCTCGTTACCGACTTTTTGCAGGTAATTTTTGAACCGTGTGTGAATGATGCGGGCAATTATATCAAAGCAAAATTGCTCCTGTACTTTATATAAAAAGGACGGCCGGTACATGCCACAGACAGTGCCTTTGCGTGCGGTACAAAGCTTGGATTGTATTTTATTGTTTATAATATTAATATTTTATTATAATGGCTAAGTTTTTGGTTCTGTGTCTGGGTGTCTTGGCTGCGGCTATCAGCAGTACCAAAGTAAGTGTTCGTTACTTTTATTTTTATCATAATACCTTACTTTTAAGCAGAATATATGTAACAACTATAGAGTCAGGTAGAAATTTTTCAATATTTTTAAGTGTAGACTACTTCAAGAAGGACATCTCAAACCTGGGTGTCAAACGTTATGAAGTAAGAATGGCCTATGGCTCAGGCATCCCTACACCATAAGATACTCTGAAGTACAAAACAATTTATTTTCTTGGACATTCTGCTGCAGTACGAAGGCGCTGGATGCAGGCCGCTACCAACCGGCATTTGTGGAAATCGTTGGGGGAGGCCTATGTTCAGTACCTACTGGACGACGTCCTATGGCTGAAATGATGATGATAATTCTGCTATGAAGCCTGCAATGTACCATCTACATGGATACATCATTTTTAACACTATTATTAAGTTGGTCTTACCTGGATATCGATCCCAGAATCTGTAAGTCGAGAGTTCCAATCTTTTACCGCCCACAACATCTCTTCTCTCTAAAAATCATTTGAAAGTGGCATAAGCCTGATTATGTAGCCACTCGTGTATTTTATAAAGATTTGAAGCAATAAATGATTGAGTCATCATCATCATTTCAGCCGTAGGACGTCCACTGCTGAACATCTTCTACTTATTCGTTACGCTCTTGGCAGAGTGGTCGTGGTCACGTTGAGGCGTTGTTCACTTCGGTTGTAGAGGCGGATACAACTTTCCGCAAGATCTCCCGCCATCTCTCTCTATTAGCAGACTGTCTGGTGCAGTCACATACGCCGTCTCCCACTGCCGATTTCACTTGAACATAGGCCTCCCCCAATGATTTCCACAATGGCCGGTTGGTGGCGGTCTGCATTTAGCGCCTTCCTGTTACCTTTATGAGGTCATCGGTCCACCTTGTGGGTGGACGTCCTACGCTACGCTTTCCGGTACGAGACTTCCACTCCGGAATCTTGCTGCCCCATCGGCCGTCAGTTCTGCGTACTATGTGCCCTGCCCATTGCCACTTCAGTTTGCTAATCCGTCGGGCTATGTTAGCGACTTTAGTTCGGATCTCCTCATTTATGATTCGATCTCTGAATAAAAGAGTATTGTCGCGGACCAGTCTTGACGCACGGGAGGAGACGTGCGGGAGGAATCCCACCACCACGAGCAGCGCGCCGTCACACACTCGCTTGGGCCCCCAGCCATACATAGCACGTACTACTCGTTTGGACCTCCAACTCGCGATCGCCATTTTGTATCACCACGTCGTATAGTTTAATACTTAAACCTAATTGTAAACGGATATTAAACCAGCCTATCGAAATACAGTACAGTCTTTCATTTAAGTTCCCAGTGGGACCCTTTTCAGTATTGATCACGATTTCAGGCTCTCACCTCCGAGGAGCTCCTCAAGATCGAAGCAGACATGTTGGTGTACGTCAAGGACTGCGCGGACAAGTTCAGCGTCAGCGATGACGACCTCAAGGAGGCGAAGGAGAAGGAGAACATAGACAACATCAGCCCCTGCTTCTTGGCGTGCGTCTTCAAGAATGCTAATTTGGTGAGTGTCATACTTCATAGGATGCTACTGATATCAGTCTGATATTTCTAGCCATCATAAAAATATAAACTGGTAAAAAATTCATTTAAGTTCACCATTGCGTTTAAGAATTACATTCATCTGAACACGACCAGTCGAAAAGTCTTTGTCCTTTCTGTGGCCAGTTGGCCACCCATACACAAACTTGCGGTGGAAGCCAAAAGAAATGCGTTTTAATTTAAAATGTTCAAAAACCTATAATATTCTCTAGATCTGACTCTCACCTACGTTAATAACTCTTTTTCCGATTTAAAAAGTAGTTCAGGGCCCTGATATTTGAGGATATTGTCGAGGCAGTGTCCTATTTAGGCCTTTTTAGAGAGTCAATAAAATCATCTGACTGGTCGTGTTCAGGTTAGGATGTAATTCTTAAACGTAATAGTGAACTTAAATTATTTTTTTACCAGTTTATAGTGAAGAATTTAAGCTACCTATAATTTTTTTTTCTGATTTTTGTGATGGCTAGAAATATCCCATTCTCATTACTTTTTGAATACCCCTTGTATTTTTTGAGATCGCCTGGTCAGACTTGTATGTATCACAACTAGATGCAGAATTTTGATGATAGGGTGTCATCAACACCGCTGACGTGGTGAGTCACCTTTCATAGGCCGCTATGTTGTCGACTACGATTGAAAGAAGTCAATAAATCTTTTTTATTTGTATTATGTTGGGTAGGTTGTCTGTTGACATGCGAGAGACATGACCGGGATTACTCAATACCATCACTTGTAGGGTTACATTGGCAGCTAAACTGGAGATCCTGGTTTTATTTCGATGTATTGGTCGTCATAAATAAGTACCTACATAATCAATTACCTTTAGGCGTATTATGGCAACCGACTCGCTAATGGACTACTTCTCATTATGGCCACTTCTCATAGGGCTACTTCTCATCACTGCCAGAATCCTTAAACTCTTCGTACAGTGAAAAAAATATTGCTGTTTTTTTTTTCAGATCAATGATAAAGGTTTATATGACCCTGAAGTCGTCACTGGCAAACTGAGTGACAAGTACCTGAGCAACGATGAAGACAAAGCTAAGATGGCTGAAATCGCGAAGGACTGCACTAAAGGTATGTTAAAGGTTTTTAAAATAGGCATTTACCCAATAAACGCTTCTGTATTTATTTTCGTAAGGACTGACCTGATAGCCTTGAGCGGCTTTCTCAGATTTACCTGTGAGCGCAGATGGCTCTCACTCAACCTCAAGAACCGCTTCTGTAATCTAGTGGTCAGACCCAGAGGTCCCGAGTTCGATTTCCAGTGGGGGCAACATTTTCAGCTTGGTTTGATTGGTGGTAGGGCTTGTTCTTAGTCCGCCTAGCTAGATAATACCATCTTATCTAAGTCTGTCGCCATAACAAGAATACATGATTCATCCTCTGTGGTTGAGGATTTAGTGAAACTCGCTTACACCAGCGGTCTGATCATGACTTTCCATCGAGTGAAAGAAACCAAAAGCTTCTCTGCTGTGCGCAAAGGATAATTAAATTATAAACAAAATTTTTAAGGATTTTAATTTAAACCATAGAACCATTATCAAGTGTATTTATTTAATGAATTTTCAGTGAATGATGAGTCGGTTTCGGATGGGGCTGAGGGCTGCGAGCGTGCGAAACACCTTCTGGGATGCTTGGCTAAGCACAAGGATGCTGTAAGTTTAATGTTAAAACAAATAATTACCTCTTAGATTATCTGGGGGCACGGTAGTGCCCCCACCAAGTCGAGCAAAAAAGCGGCACGGCCGTACCATCCTTTTCTCGAAGCAATTCAGGCCATTTTCGACCGCCTGTAACTTCGTTGTGGATAAAACTAGAAGGCTGAATTTTCATTAGCTATGCAGGCATTGTAAAGACACGGTATATTTAAAATTTCATTCAATTTGAACCAGTAGTTTAAGAATTATAACGGGTCAAAGTTACTTAATTTTGTCACTCACTGACTCACTGACTCACTGACTGACTCACCGATCATCAAAATTCTAAGGCACTTCTAGCAGACCTAGAAGCTTCAAATTTGGAATATAAGTAGTGTTTGGTGTATGAATCAAGGAAAAACTAAAATATTTGGGGGCACGGTAGTGCAACCGCCAAGTCCAGTAAAATTTTTCAATTTCGGTCCAGTTTTCTAGATACATAACTGCTTTCTACAAAATACAAAAAGAAATGAGATCCCATCAAAAACAATACTTGTCAAAAAAACCAAGTCTCGCAACTCAGTTGTTCTACGGTAAAAAGTTGTGAGATCCATGTAATACCAAGTCCAGGCCAGGAAATCTTTAACGTTTTACATAAATATATTGACTTGGCCATCGCATGAAAACACGTGTAAATTAAATTATTTAGTGCGATGGCCAAGTCAATAATTTATGTAAAACGTTAAAGATTTCCTGGCCTGGACTTGGTATTACATGGATCTCACAACTTTTTACCGTAGAACAACTGAGTTGCGAGACTTGGTTTTTTTGACAAGTATTGTTTTTGATGGTACCATATTTAGATTATATCAAGATTTATCTTAGAATATGACAAATGTGCCGATATGACGAGCCAGAAGTGTGAGCAGGCCTCTCACAAGGTGGACCGACGATCTGGTGAAGGTCGCGGGAGGTGACTGGATGCGGGCGGCGCAGGATCGGTCTTTGTAAAAATCTTTGGGGAGGCCTTTGTCCAGCAATGGACGTCATTCGGCTGAAACGAACGATGATAAATGTTGATTTTATGAAAATAAGTAAGGGACCTGATACCACACAGGTCACAAAAGTGTCTACGCAGGTTGCTGCCTCTAATCCTACTAATATTATAAATGCTAAAGTTTGGATGTCTGGATGTTTGTTACTCTTTCACGCAAAAACTACTGAACGGATTTTGTTGAAACTTTACAGTATTATTGTTTGTAATGTAGATTAACATATAGGCTATTATTTATGCCGATCTGTGACACTAAATTTCACGTGGGTGAAGCCGCGGGCAAATGCTAGTGCTCTATAAAACTGTCTAAAAACGACTGTGATTCTTCATTCCGTTAAATGGAATCCCGATTCAAGATCCCTATTCCTAATATCGCTAGCCCAAATGCAGGCAAGCGTGGGGGTAGGCTAAATCTTCATTGTCTCTAGTAAATTAGAAAGGGTCGTGCTCCTTCAGTGAAGAAAATTACCTACTTGATAATAATGATGATGATTATGATGATGATGATGAACACCCATTTTAATTGTTTTCAGCTCAAAGGCGGGCGTTAAGGAAGGACATGGTGAAATGAAGCTGACGTTTACCGACTAGGATAATTTTACAACGGAACTCTACTTATTGTATTGTATGCTCACTTTTTGTTTATTAAATGAAATCAATGTTCTATCCGTTTTTAATTATTTCTAGCGCCAACAAAGCAAAACTGAGTAAACCTGTGATAAAACCTACTATGATAAAAAAACAATTGAAAACCATTACTGGTACAGACTAGATAGGCCCTGGCATACAAAGTTAACCTATGGTTAGAATGGATTGCATCGGAAACTACATTTACAATAATCAACTTGTTCATTTATATCTACAATTTTATTAATTCGAAACATTATACAGGGTGTTTGGCGGAAGGTTAGACAAACTTTGTAGGTGTATAGGTAAAGTCAGTTCACCCATTTGACCCTAGGTGAGCTACTTTTTTTTAATTGATATTTTTGTTTTGGAGATTTAACTGTAATAGGTAGGTACTTTAGGCTAAAAATTCTGGACAAACTGAAATGAGTTACATAAAGTACAAAGCTATTTTTAAACTGGGTCCCATATAGTGATCCAATCTCCTCAAGACCGACAAATTCTCTACTATCTATGTATAGGTTTAGAAGAATCAATTACTAAAACAAACCTAACGCTTCACGGCGAAGCGACAAACACAAGTCTTAACAGACGCTCCTTTTATCTGCCTTTCGTTCCACCAGCATATCCAATCAAGACAAATGATCATCATTCGGTTTCCACGGATTTAGCGTACTTCCTACTAATCGAAGGCTGAATCCTCGGAAGTGGGTTTACATACACGATTTTTGCACTTCATGCATGCTTTTAGACTAGTATAAAATAGTATAGTGGTTGGACAGGGTGTCATTATTGAACTATCCTTCGCTAGTTTCAATTACAGTGATTTAAATCAAGTAACAATGGTTAAAAATGTTATTTTCTGGATGGCAGCCGCGGTGTTGTGTGCGGCGAGTGCTTCTGTAAGTAGATTAATTACTGTATGTATGTATCTACTATCAGGATATTTATTGGCAAATAAAATGAAATGGTTGATACCACAGTTAACTGTATTTTGTATTTTTGAGGTCTCATTTCAGTCCCCTTGTTGGTTTCTCAAACCATTAAACCATTTCGTCTAAAACCATTCATGAATATCTTCTTTTAAATAGAAAACAAATGAAAGTATTTAAATACGAATAAAGAAATGAGTTTAAATACTATTTGTTTAAGTCCTCTTTTGTCAGTTACTTTTCGTTCTTTTTTAAGCGTTCCAAATTCGAATCAATTTTTGTTTCTGTCAAAATACGGCCATGTTTATTTTAATATCAGAGACAAAGCCAATACAGCATTATTAATAAAACCAAATAAGGCCTACTACAAGCGATTCTATTAGGTATACCGTCATCGATCATCAATCAATCCTATTCTCATTCCAGTCCCTGAGTGCAGACCAGCAGGCTATCATCCAGTCGAAGCTCCTGACCAGCGGCCTGTCCTGCATCAAGGACCACCCTCTGACAATAGCAGAGATTAAGGTCCTGAAAGACAAGATGCTGCCAGATGGGAAGAACGCCAAGTGCTTCTCTGCTTGTTTGTTCAAGAAGATTGGTGTTGTAAGTATTTATAGGGCTATGATCTGGACAATATTGGAAATAGTTATTGTTAGTGAGAAATAGTGATAGCCTCATAGAGAGAAACTTTGTTGCATCTATACTTAGTTTTTGATCCAGAGATGATGTAGATATCAAGGACTACTTTCATAACTTTAAAATTTATGTAGATGATGCCGTTCACGATAAACATAGATCTTAGCAAAGTATTCTGATAGTAAAGTTATTACAACTCTTTCTCCTAAACTTACTTAACTTTCAGTATGCCTCTAGGCCTAGGATGCGCGTCACGATTAGCGTTTATCACGTCATTTTATAAATTTTGCGCGATAAGCCGTCGATATTTGTCGTCTAAAATCATCGATAAGATTTTATCACCTCGATATAAAATATGTTAAGTGTGTATACTTTATTTCATTTTTTTTATTATATTGTTTACAGATGGACGACATGGGCAAATTCAACCCGGATGGCGTAAGGAAGAACGCGCAGCAACTGTTCAAAAACGACGACGAGCACTTGATGAAAGTAGAAGAAGTCATTACAAAGTGCTCTGCCGGTTAGCATAACGATAGCATGCAAACATTATTCATCTTCATCATCATCATCATCATCTTAGCCATAGGACGTCCTCTGCTGAACATAGGCCTCCCCCAATGCTTTCCATGTTACCCGGTTGGTAGCGGCCTGCGTTCAGCGGAAACATGATTAATTTTCAGAAATTTAAAATACGAGCTTGTTTTTACTTGTGTGTCCCGGGATCCGATGGAAATTACGGATTGAAAGAGTCCACCTTTTTAACCAGTAGACTAAGGAAAAGTCATCATCATTTCAGCCACAGGACGTCCACTGCTGAACAAAGGCCTCCCCCAATGATTTCCACATCGCCCGGTTGGTAGCGGCCTGCATCCAGCGCCTTCCTGCTACCTCCATGAAATCATCTGTCCTCCTTGTGGGTGGACGGTGAAAAAAATTAAAGTAGAGTGTCAAAATATTATTTAATTTTGCTACAGTTGTAAAAAGTATATTCTAATGAAAAACTTAATTTTATTATTTCTCAATTTCAGTGAATGACGCCTCAACGTCCGACGGTAACATGGGTTGTGATCGAGCGAAGTTAGTTTTTGACTGCTTAACTGGTTATGCGGATAAAGTAAGTGATAAGTAGATTTTAGCTACAGAAATCTCTGAAAATCAATTATAAAACTATCAGCTGCAGTTCCCTTAAGAACGCAATATAGAGTAACTACCTACATATGTACCCAATACTTATTATTCTCAGCCGCACTCATGTTGATTGTATAAATAAAACAATACAAATATGAATATATAAGTTCTATTATTTTAGAGTCCATGCCCATTGTACACCACGTTTTTTCAGGCGCATCGCTTCAGATCGCCTGAAAAACCTGAAAAAATAAACGCCATAATGCTTATACAAAGGCACATGCCCTCAATGTTTTTTTTATTTGAATGTGTATTTATAAAACATACTAAGAATAAAATGCATTTTCATTTACAGTTCGGCTTCAACATCAATTTCTGAAAGACATTGAAGATCATGGATACTTTTAGTTTTACCACAGAATAATAATAAGTACTTGTTTTACGTCCACATAAAATGGTTGGCTGTAGAAATTATTGTCATGACAGATATTAATTTATGAAATTAATTTAAAATAAGGTTATATAAATAAAATAAAATAAGGTTATAAATATAGTTTATTTTATTAATAATTTCATTGTTTTGCGGAATCTGTAAATACTATTAAGAATTTCAACCTAATAAAGTATTGTGTAAATAAAAACTCGTTTTGTTTCATAAATTTATTTTCTATAACTACTTAACATTGGGTTTCAATTAAGGTTTCATAGAATCACTATAAGTAATATGATTCATCATCATCATCTTCAGCCATAGGACGTCCACTGCAAATATTTTATGGAAAACCTTGAAAGTGGAGCAAAAATCCGAGAATCACGGCAGCGAACTTCCTCCGGGAGGAAATGCTAGTTTGTTACCATACTAGCTCTGTTTTAAGTTTGTGATTTAGTGTGATGTTGGGATCTTATGGTAAAATATTTCTCATGTTTAATAACTATCTATTTTAAGCTGCAAAAAAAAGAGTAATAGGCTACTTTCCTAACAATTAACTTTTAGTTTTTCAATTACACTATCAAAAAATATTGAACACGTAGCCAACAAGGTAACCAAGTAATTACGAAGTTATGATGCGTTGAAGTGGTTTTTATGAAGATGACCTACTCGTTTGTATTTACTTTGGTTGAAGTTCCGCGTGACTACATTTTTAAGAACACCTTGACGTCACGGGCCCCTTCTTTCGCGCTTTATCTCTCAATTTTCATTAGTTTAAAAAAGTAAAAATACGTGTCGAGTATTCTTTGATAAGTTAACCGACGCACTAATTCAAACTATTGCTTTTTACCCAGGAAACATCCCTAGGGATAGTCAAGCATACAAAATTGCACAAAGTGTAATTTTATTACAAATCTTCATAGTATGTATTAGTGTTGACGGGGGTGTTTTAGTATTTCTGTACCTATCTAATTGCTGGCCTCGTAAAACATTTTGAACTGGGCTATCCTCTCTTAGTTAGAGTTTTTCCAATGCGTTTCAATGATGAATCACAATACTAAATTGAACTAAAAGCGCCTTCACAAACTATGAATGTAAACTAGCCTGCGAAAAATTGCTTGCTCATGAGGTAGGTGACACAGGGTATAAGCAAAGCACTGACTGCAAAGTAATGAATATTGATATCATTTCATATCTGGATTAAAATGCAGTATATTTTATTAAAAAAAAAACAAAGTTCTATTTTAATTTTACAACTCGCGCTACTAAACGTTTCGATAACTTTTTTCTAATGCGAACAGCTAGGGACTGGAATTCGCTGCCTGCTGCTGTCTTTTCCGAGCACTATAATCCGGGCCTTTTTAAGGCGAGAGTCAATAGGCGCTTACAGGGCAGATTCCTGTAAGCGCTTATTGACTCTCGCCTTAAAAAGGCCCGGTACTATCCTAGACTGCATCTCACTTAACACCAGGTGCGATTGCTGTCAAATACTTGCCTTGTTATGCATAAAAACATTTCAAAATTGAATTGTATCATGCAGTGTATGAAAACGCTCTTAAAAAATGCTCTTCAATTAAAAAAAAACTGTACTAGGCAATTAAGTCAATCTGAGTAAAAAAAAACTACTAATCTAAAATACATAAATTTTTATAAATCGTGTTCAGACAAAAGTTTTTATTTTTATTACTTTACCATAAACACCCTGTGACTCCTACTCAAGAAAGTTGGCAAATTCTTTATTGCACACAAAAATTAAGATACCTAAGGCGAACTTAATGCCGTGTGGCATTCTCTACCAGTTAAAGGTTAACTGTTAAATTACTTACGATAATTTTATCATAATAATTGTTGTCTCTACTCTCTATCATAAATGATCGTTCGTTCGTTCGTTTCAGCCGAAAGACGTCCACTGCTGGACAAAGGCCTCCCCCAAGGATTTCCACAAAGACCGGTCATAAATCATCAGTAGTACCTATTTGATCACTGAGATAAGGTTAAAAAACGAAACAGTTTGTTTGCTTAACTTATTTAATATTTATAATATTTTAATGTCCACAATCCTATTTTATAATGCCTTCTTAACTAAATAATTTCATCAGGTTTCCATAAAAATCCCAGCCGAAGCGTCTTCTTCTTGTGTTTAGAAATCGTACTGGAACAAAAATATAAAAGTTATAATTACTCGTACTTTTTTGAATAATGGAATAAAGGAGCCACTGTTAATATAATCTACAATCAAGGGAACTTACATAAAAAGTAAAGTTGTTTCTTAGGGGCATTACTTTGGGACTACGAGTAGATGGCGCAGTACAAAATATCCAAGGATATTAGGGAATCTTTATTGTTACTACAATTTAACTAAATAATTAATAGGTTACATCTGCCTCACTGTATTTCCAAAATGATTTAAGATCAATGTTAAAGCTAACCTTTTCTGAATGCTCCACGAAACATTTGAAGACAAGTTTGGCGCGTTCACAGGCGTCTGCTCCGTCCACAACAGAATCTGAAAATAAACGTAACGTTTCAAATATTTTTTGTAGTCTATGGCCAAAAGGCTGCTGTCCAAATTCATACTACGAATGACAGATGTCAATTTGGCAGTAAACGTCAGTTACGCGCGCTTCATGGCGAGATTTAGGATTCAGTGGAGGGTAGTTGAACGGGAAAATGGTCGATCTGTTTTAATGGTTTTAATGTATTATTTAATGGACTTTAGTGTACAAATCTGGTGTTAATTTGTGTTCTAAAGTGCGGTGAAGTGATAAATATAAGAAAATATTGAAGCGCTTCGAATTCGATAAACAACCCGCTTAGGTCCCGATGGCATCTTGAAATAGTGTAAGTAGTAGGTATAATGTTAAGTATCTAATGTTTTTCTATGTAATTGTAGTTGACGACCTTCAGATTTCTTCATATTTGTATAAACTCAATGAAACACAAATACTATTGATATGTAACCTAGTTAGTAACATATTTTTGTTACAATTTTAACTATAGGATAATTAACTTTTATTACCTTTGCAGGTTTCTATGAAGTCTTCAATGGCTTTGAGCTCGTCCCCATCGCCGAAAATGTCCTTGGCGTTGGTCACTGCTGTTTCCCGGGACAGCTGGCCTTCGTCGTCTATCTGCAATAAAACAAGGTATTTTATTCAAAAGAAAATATTATTGTATTAATAGACCACCACCATCATCCTATACTCATTTTGTTCAGCTATTTTGTAAGACTGGCTTTGAAAAAAAAAACGTAAAAAGTGCTTAAAAACGAATTTGAATATGGAAGAAGTATTATCAACGCACAGCCCAAACCACTGGACGGATCGGGCTGAAATTTGGCATGCAGGTAGATGTTATATGACGTAGGCATCCGCAAAGAAAGGATTTTACGAAACTCCACCCCTAAGGGGGTAAAACGGGATCCACGCGTACGAAGTCGCGAGCGGCCGCTAGTTATTAGTATAGAATTCATTCATTCTTGTAGTTAACACTCAGGTCATTTATTGAATATCTAAGCTTCTAATAGTATGTATGTCGCAAAGAAGAGACTTGTCCACTTTAGCCACATAAGATAAACCAACTTACCAGTCCGATATTCTTGAGCACGCAGGCGCTGAAGCAGGCTGCCTCCTGACCCTCGGGGAACTCCCTGCTCTTGAAGGCAGCGATGACCTCCTCAGTGATGTTGTTCTCTTTGGCGCATTTCTCGCCAACCGTCTCGAAGGTTGCCTGGATACGGACCTTATGCTCTTCTGTTAGGGACTGGAATATAAAAGCATTAAGAAGCAAGAAGAAATTACCGTGGTCTCATCCGACCACTTAGGTATACTAAATGTTCCACGATTTAAGGACATTGTCCCACGTAACCGTGAAGTGAGAAAGTTGTAAGAGCTGGGTAGGTTCCTATGTCCCGCTTCAAGTGTCGCTCTACCATGTATATTTATACCACACCATCATGGTTCGACTGATCACCATGGGTCTATGTAGTAAGTCCAGATTTGTTAGATTCTGATGCTTTTTATTTCAATACTTGGACTATTATGAAGAACTCACTCCTAACACCTTCTAACTGTATTGTATTACCAGGCCTGTTCATCTCCGCGAGTTTACATCGAAAACAAAACACGCACGATGGCCCACCTACAGGATACTATTCGCCAAGCCTCACATACGAGCGAACATTGACTCACGCACGCGTATTCTTGTGTATGATGGAATAAAATAAAGAAAATGGTGTACTAAATACTGTGCAGTATTTAACTGCCTAAATAATAATAAAAACACAGAATGTACTTTTTTAAGTTGCCTCAAGACACTGAGAGCTAAATAAGTAGTTATTATTATTCATGATAATTCATGCTATAGCCTGACCAGGAACATAAAAACCCTGGCATAGAGGCGCGTCAATTGCATTTGATAGTGCAACACTGAGTACAGTCGTACCTGTGTTAAATTATTAGGCTAACTTTATGTATCAGGATTCAGGATTACGGGCTAATTTGATATTTTCATGAATTAACGAAAAAATATTATTATAGGTAACCTGGTTTAAATAAATTAAATGAAAACATCAATCGAGCTAGTAGGATTTATTTTATTATTCATCAATAATCAAATTCAGAATTTGAATATTCAACTGCAATGTCTGCTCATGAACGCTTCAAACTCGGTACTTCTTTCCCAATTCCATAAAATTCAACACTTAGAAAGTGACATAAAACTTTAAAATAGGTAGTTGAAACAAACCACAGCTAATTTTCATAGTGGACTGTACTATACGATAAACATGTCAGTCAATTTGACACCCTTGTCGGAAAAATTATTCAATGAAAATATTGTCCGAACCCTTAGTATTTCTCTTCGACAAATACTTAAACACATTGTGAACCACTTTTCTTTCACGATTATAAAAAGATTTTAGCAATTTAATTCACAAAATCAATTGCGCACATTTAAAATAAAGTTTGTTTACACTTTGACAGCAATAGACTGACATGCAAGGTGACATGTCAATGAAGTTTTCAGTTACTGTTGCCATTAAAAGAAATTAGTACCATTAGTTTTCCGCAACATGGCGAGGGTTTTTATGTTCCTGGTCAGGCTATAAATCATGTATTTCCTCCGCCATTTTCCGCAGTTTGGCACCTCACGTCACATCATTTACCGAAGTCAGCCCTATAGCTTCGGCGCAGTGCCGATCACTGACGTTTGTCAACAAAATGGTGCTTGACTCTTGAGACAGGCTAAATTACACCATATTGTTAATGACATTGAGCATACATTTTTTTAAATACCTTCGCGAAGTAAAACTTCTGTACGTAGTACTTATTATTATTCTGTGGTATTACGTATTTATTGACTTCATAACTTACCAAAGCCAACTGCAGAACGCAGGCGCACAGAACAAAGAAAACTCCACGTGTAGCCATGTTGTTTATTTATCACTTCTTCAAATGACAAAGTCCAGTAGCTAACTAAATACAAAACTCAAGATCCAATACTTTTATAATGGAACTCCCGAAGCGACATCCTGCATGATAGTGTCACTATTGGACACACCCAAATTGATTACACGAACCTTATTTCTCGGCTATTGAGAATCGCTGATGACAATTTGGAGAAGTACAAAGAATCATGACTTGAGTTTCGGGTGACCTTGAAAGTTCAAGTACTGACTCTATGTATGTAGCAGCAATTTCGAATAGATTGCATTTCATTATTGGAACTTTTTTCTGAAAGTTGGTGGATAATGGTTTGAAATCGTCTTGATGGTTGCTATTTTGACGAGGTTCTTTAGGCAATTCTTCAAGTTTACTGCTTAATAATATGTACCTATAGGTACTCCTTATAAATAATAAAATGTTATCGACCAAAGTTGTACATTAAAACCAGAGTCGTAACTTAGCTTATGTTTTGATTCGAAAGTTAGTCTCTACTTGGTGCTTAAAGTTTAGAAAATAAGTCATCATAATAATATACCTGACTTATTTTTGACCAAAAAAGCAAACTTTATAAAATCTTTACACATACTGACTCAACGTTTACCGATTGGGTTTTTATTGAAAGTTGTTGACCCCATCCATTCACGGGGATTTCCCCTAAAGAGGGCCAATTTAGGGCAACGATGGGAAAATTTCTGCGCACCAGAACGAAATCATGCCGTTCCAGCGTTTGCGCACGCTATTACTGTGTAGGAAATAACTTTTTCCATGAAGCATTTGACCACAAATGAACTACTAACAATATAATTATGTAATACCTAGATTAATTTAGGTGGGAAAGGATATTTACGCAATAAAAATTAAGATCAATGAGTACTTCCATTTTATTAAATTAAAAAACTAATTAAGTCATAATAAATCATATTTTCCATTATTCGTTCAGCCAAAGTCAAATATTATCCAATATTACATTGTCGAGATAATACGTACGAGTAAGTTGCGTTTATAGGTACATTAATTCAAAATTCATTAATTTTATTTTTGTGAAATATTTTTAGTTTTTTGATGTTTTGAGAGGTCTTAATAGTGATGATGCTGCAAACTTGTTCTTCATTAAACGTCGATGCCAAACTGCAAACAATAAATAATCAAATTAATATACTAGGCTAAGTATCAACATACTACCAATGGTTTCTTGAAAAATATTTTTTTCATTTTAATGTCTAAAAAGGCTTTGTAATTTATAAGGCACAAAATTAAGGACATATAACCTGAAAATTATCAATTGTTGTCAACAAATAACGGCAAACATTTATCTTCTTTAAAGATCCAGAGACAATGGAATGAATGCGTTATAAGATCTGCTGGATTTGGTTCGGGTGCCTTTTTCACGCCTTTCCATTTGCCTCAATTTACTTTGTATGACATATAAAATGATCTGTGCAGCTTTGAACATCTGCCGACAAATGTTTTTACGTTACGTGAATTCGCAAAGTCTGTAATAAATAAATTATATCCATAATTCGGAGACCGTATGGGTTTTTTTTTAATTTCACACTTTTTGGCATTAACAAATCATCCAGGGCTTCTGCACTTCAAAAATCTCTAGAAATAGGTACCTAAGATACAGCTATTTGTAATCTCGTGTCGTCACTATACCTATACATTGAAACGACAAGTATCCCATACTAGTTGGTACTGTGACGTCACGCTCAGCTACATTTTTCATAAAAAAGTTTATAAGCTTTCACTTTTTGGTTTCCAGTCTGATTTGAGACAATATTTTACAAAACTTCTAGGATTTAACTACATATTCTTAATTTATTAACTTTTATAATCCATGCATATTCCCTTAGTAAAGTATTTGTGTTTACCTTGGGTGCATTCTCCTTCATGCATTTGTACGCGCTAATTGCTCGCTCGCAGCCCTTCTCTCCGTCACTTACGGCTTCAGAGTTTACTGTAAAGGAAAATATAAAATAATAGTTATTTAATAAGCTTACACGATTAAATATCTGAGAGAAAAAAATTGTATCATTTAGGGACTGTTTAGGTTGTTGTTTTTGTTTAGGTTGAGTTGCACCACCTTAACTTTAACGGTAACAATAACTTCAACCGGGGATTTTGTATGGAGTTTGACAGACTTTTAACGTTTGCTACAGTTAAAGTAATATGGTGCAACCGTGGCTTAGTCACTTTTTTGTAGGAAGATACGGATTGATATAAATCTATTATCAAGGACGAGTGATACGAGTAAGAAACTCATCACTATCAAAGTAGAATGGAATAAATATTAAAGTTTTGAGTCAAATACTTAACAATTGGCTGGGTCTGGGTTCTTGACGCTCAGTCTTGAAGGAAAAAGAATTGATTGACTTACCAGTATTACACGAATGGAGATAATCAGCAATAATTTTGAGTTCTTCTTCGTCATCAAACACTTTCCTCGCCAAATCCAGAGCGTTTTCAGAATTCAGCATGCCATGGTCATCCATCTGTGAATTCATTTTTGAAGTTTTATAATCATGTACATTATCATTGGTACTCAAACGGTTTGGCTTTAACGCTCTACACTAGTATTATATTATCTATGGCTCTACATACATACACTTCTCATACAAATGTGTAGATACATATTACATACAACTCGCAACCAACTCGTAGTAGATACAAATTTTGGGTAGGGTAAACTAATTTGATTTTTCATTATTCTATTAATTTTAATTTTTAAATGTTACCATTGACCTCATAAAGGTAGCAGGAAGGCGCTACTATCCGGTCATTATGAAAATCATTGAGAGGGGCCTATGGTCAGCAGTGGACGTCCTATGGCTGAATTGATGACGATGATGAAGAGTTGGCATTTGCAATGTCGTATTTTGATGGTCTGTTACAACTTACCACACCACATTTCCTCAAGACGCAGGCTATGAAGCATGGGGCAGCAGGTCCTGAGGGCACGTTCTTGGCCCGCAGGTCGTTGATGTCCTGCTCAGTGATCGGGTTGTCTCCGATGCACTCGATACCAAGTTTCTCAAAGTGCTCCCTTATCACTGCCCTTTGTTCATTTGTCATGGCCTACATGGTGGAAAAGAAATATAAAGAAAATGAAAAGAAAAATATTTTTTAGTCTGACGCCCGTATTCACAAACATTACTATGAGGTCTCACAGTGCGCGTGGACGCATAGGGTGACACACGAACCAGTCACAGAGCTCTATTCAATGCTGTACGTCTGATTTGCTGCTTCACTTAAGCAAGCATCGTTTGTGAATTGCTTCAGATGAGACTCACGCCCGTGAGTCTCATCTGAAGCAATCGATATTTTTGACTAAAAATCTAGTTTAATGTTTATCTTTTCAATTAGAACAGTCTTCAGAAAACACACACATTTTTGGTATTAAAATATTTACTTACATTAACCGAATAGGAGGTCAAAGCCAAAAAGTAGAGAGCACACAACAAAACAAAACCACGAATCATTTTGTATCTTGACTTCACACCACCGAACTATTCAAAGGTACTGTTTGAATTTGGCATATCCTTCCCAAAACAAGTGGTTTTATAGTCCCAGATAATAATAAAATAAGCAGGTTCACAGACTGTGATTAGTCTAATGAAACGACTTTGGATGTAACATTGAAATACGTACAATTGATTATTACTTAGATGTATGTAATTTGCTCAAATTATCAGCTCGTTAAAATTGCAATGTGACAAACTGAAGAAGGAAACGCCTATTGTTAGAATGAACTTTGTACATCCTCATACATAGTTTAAGTCAAAAGAACTCAAAAAGAATGATAGGTATTAAGTAAGTTATGTTTGAAAAAAGTTTGGAGCACCTCAGGGTTCTACAGGGTGTTAGGTAAATGGGTATATGAGCCGACACTAGCCCATGTTAACATGGTCATATAAATGGTATGGTGAAGACAGAAATTTGATATCATCATTTTTAATTTTTTTAATTTTCATACAAAATAAATTTTATAAAATCCGATGTGTATGAAAATTAAAATACTTAATTAAAATGAAGATATCAACTTTCTGACTTCACTATACCATTTATATGACCATGTTAACATGGGCTAGTGTCGGCTCATAATATACCCATTTATCTAATACCTTGTATAATGGGTCCTTTACTTTATTTCAGAAATGTTTTGTTTAAAATGACAATTTCTAGAAAAAAGTGTAATAATAATACGAGAAAAGTAAGAGTTTGTTTTGTTAAACGATCATTATTTGAACCCTTTTCATCAAAACGGCAAACACATTGCGAAACAAACAGTTCATCACTGCATGGCCATTAGCGATTTACCTACCTCATTTCGCGCTCATAAACCAGTGATGGTGACATTCCCATTGTTACCATCAATTTCATGGTGTGAATGGACATGTCCAATATTTCCCCATTCATAAACTTTATAATAGTTTTGAGTTTATATAAATGCGTTTACACAACTTTACACCTTGTTATTGCCATTTTTAAATCATCGGGAACAGTTTGGTGTGGAAAGATGTTTGCTCTTGTGCTGAATATTCTATTTGTTTCTTCTTTAATTCAATTGAACGTTGAGGTGAGTAATATTTTAATTACTATGGTTTATCTTCTTGAAGAAAAAAATCTTAATCACTTTTGATGTCGGATAATTTCTGTTCCATTAGAAATGGAGAGATGAAGGGAAAGATTTGTTGCCGATTTTCAAGTTCCTAAGTTATAAATACTGCAGATCTTTGACATCAATATTAGTATACCGATCTGTTATTAATTCCAGGCGGATTCCCAGCAAGAATTACAGAAGCAGTATATGGCCGCCCTGAGAGAATGTTCCCAAGAATATACCCTTTCACCTGAGGATTTAGAAGAGCTGAAGAATTCTAAGATGCCCGACAGTGAGAAAGTTAAGTGTTACTTCGCTTGCGCCTATAAGAGGGCTGGTATGGTAAGTGATTTCTTCTCCCTAACCTTTTCTTCTATTCATTTGCCTCTTTCAAATCCAATGTAAATACGTTGGATTTCCGGTATCTATGTAGTTAGGACATAAAGCCTGTATGTTCGGATTACAAATGTTTTTACAGTTGATAATGGTAATTAATCTTTCCCTTATTTGGTAGGTACCAGGGATGTTATGGATATCCGTAACCGTAACCGAAACTTTCGGATATCCGAAATAAAAAAATACCCGTAACCGTAACTGAAACCGGTATAATATTATTCCTATTATCCGTAACCGTATCCATAACATCCTTACTAGGTGTAGGTACATACTCGTACCTACTTCATAAGTCGTTCAAATGGCAAATTGTTTAAAATGTTAATGCTATCTATTCCCAAACTCAAACAATTCATATTATTATCAACACAAAGGGTTATTGAATTAAAAAGGTTTTCCTGAAACAAATTGGCTTCATTATAGACCATTTATTTTAGGAAAATTTTATGAAGGATGAATATTATTTATTTGAAACTATAGTCAGGTCCATAGGTCACACGTATGACGGGACTCCAAGGTCTCTTACAGTGTACTAATTTCACGGTGCGCGGTGGTCATAAGTGGCCTCGCCTAAATTGTGACTAAATACGTTGCCGGTACAGTGCCTGTCTGTTTGATTTTATTTTACCCTATACCATTGGTTCCCAAACTTATTTGAGACGCGCTCCCTTTCGACCATACAAAAAATTCCGAGCCCCCCTCCTCCAGTCTAGATTATTTATTGGTCGTATCGAGCAGTCTGGAATGCATTCTTATACTTAAGTACACAGATGGCCCGCGCCCCCCTTTAAAGGTCTTTGCACCATGCCCTACACCAGAATTTTGACTTCTCGCTTTAGTATCGGAATGGTCTTGTAAGGAAAAAGGATCGTCTTACGAAGTAGTAAAATAAAAACAAGTTATCCTTAGATACCAACCGGCCAATCTGGAAATAATTTAGGGAGGCCTATGTTCAGCAGTTGACGTCTTACTTATCATAGGACTCCTAAGCCTAAAGTGGTGTTGATAATGATCCTTAGATTAAGTAAGCGAATGCTAAATTTAAGGAACTTTATAGATTCCAATATTATGCTTTTTCCTTCTAAATTGCTACTTTGCGACTTCGTATCGTTGCCGCGGACGCCATATTGAGAAAATAGCGTTTAATAGCAGATTTTTGATAGAAATTCGGTATTTCAACCATTCCAAATTCCAGAAAATAATTACTTGCGAAAATAGGTCTTAATTACGTCATCTCTGATGTTTGTAGATGGACGGAGAAGGAAAATTTTGGGGTGAGAACGTGAGGAAGATGTCTTTACAGCAATATGGGAATGACGAGAGTGTTGTTCAGAAGATTAACCACTTTATTGACGCCTGCAATAAGGGTAAGTTTGCTATAGAAATATTTGAGAAAAGCGTAGTTGTCTTGAGCATAATAAGATGGTCAGTAATAGTTGTTATAGTCTGACCAGAAGAGGTAAAAATGGGAATATTTGCTGAAGATTGGATTCAGCTATGTGCTCAATACATACCCTTAGGCCAGACTGGCCTGGCCAGTATTACAAATTGATTCAAAAGTCAATCTGGTTATAAGCGGAATTTTAATATTTTTATGCTTAAATCTTTATTAATATCGTAATATATGAGTCTAATCCCGGTGACTAATGCCCGTATTCACAGGCATTACTCTCACAGTGCGCGTGGACGCACAGGGTAACATGCGAACCAATCACAGAGCTTTATTCAACGCTGTGCGTTCAATGTGCTACTTTACTTAAGCAAGCATCGTTTGTGAATACGGGTGTAAGGGACAAATTATATGCTAATATCAGACTTCCTTAACCAAATCTTCTGCTTATTTGCCTCTGGTTTAGGGAAGATTGTTCTTGCAGTGGAAACCGAATGACCTGTTGAGGACGTAGGGTCATCGTAAAAAAATATGTATATTTTCAGTGAATGAAGTCCAAGTCAGTGACGGAGAAAAGGGCTGCGAACGCGCAGCACTCATGTTCAAGTGCAGCAATGAGCATGCTTCCGAAGTAAGTATAAAGATAATAAAAGTATTAATGGAATCTTAGCTGACTTTATTATCATCAGTTACTGAATGCAAATTAGTCTTTGAAGTACGAGACACTAAAAATTCAAGTCTCATAAAAATGACACAATTATGTATTTTTAAGTATTATTTATCAGATAAATAAATAAATAAATAAATCTTTATTAATTTCTTCATAAGTAAGTTTCCAATTACATATACTAACAATAAAACGCATTTTTTAAACAATATTACTTATTGTGAAGACTGGTGCTTGATATGGGTTGAGACAACCTGTCAAAGATTTCTACTTGCTATTGTAGCTCTAGATACAATGACAAATAGTTGAACTATTTGTATTAATTCTGTTTTTTTTTTTATTTCAGCTTGGATTCATCTAAGAACACCAGACAAAATATTTTAATTTTTTGATATTGTTGCCTGTACGGATAATTTCACGAAATAAAATCATTCGCCAATTATGTGTAATAATGAATTATGAATAATAATAATAATTTATTTCCGGTCCCAAGACACTCATATAGAAAATAGATCTTTAAAATTTATATTATTACATTTCAGTTAAGATATTCTGATCCATTTAGCCCGTCAAACATTTAAATAATATCAAAAAACTAATTAAACAGAAGAACATAAAACTCATTTATTATTTGCAAGTAGGTTATTTAAGAAGCGCTTTTAGCCTTTTACCCGTCCCATTATAATAATAAATCCCATTATAATGTAGTATAATCCTTAACCCTACCACTGTTATGGACATTAAGGCCAGTGCTGAGAAGAAGCAGTGCAAGAAACTCAGTCAGAGCAGTATAAATTATGGAGATCTTCCCTCCATTGCAACCTTTAAGAAATGGAATGATCCTGTAACAGACAATTAACAATTTCATATACTCGTGCAAGGTTATTAACATTGTTGAAAATCATACCTACCTGGGTTCAGTGTGTGTGTACATCAGGCGGTCATGACTCTCCAACTTCATTTGTTGAAATAGGTATAGTTATGTAGGTATTTAATTTGAACAATCTAATGATTGATAATGATGACAAAAATAACATTTGTTTAAAAGGGACAGGCTTATTTTCATGGATTTAAATTATAGTATTATAGTAATTTCGGTTTTTATATCAAATTGGTTTTAAAACAGATCCTGCACGTATAAATACAGTGTCGTATTGCTAAACATTTAAATTGAAATTGGATTTAAAAGACTCAACTTCCAAAATGATGCGGATATTGTTTGTGGTTTTGGTATTTGGAGGATATAGCTATGTGAGTATTTTACATGTTTTAATGCACTTCTTTAAGTATCTATTACGCAATATGTGCAATATTATTATCTAAGAAATCTTTTCTAAATACTGGGGTAAGTTTATTCAGATGTATAAGAAAGTTAGGTCAAATGTGCTCATACCTATGTGTATTCATATAGCTAAGTTATTATTTTAAGACAAAGCGCTTCAATGTATAAATTGCTTGTACAATAAATTAAAATGTCTTTGGGTATTGCTTCACTTTTAGTAAGGTATCTATTGGTTGTGATTTGGCTTCCAGGCTCTAACAGAAGAAGAACTCAAGGCAGAATTCACAAAGTTGGTGATGAAATGTCTCAAAGACCACCCAGTGGACATGACTGAGCTGACCGCCCTTCAGAAGCTGGTGATTCCCAAGAAGCCCGAAGTCAAATGTCTTCTGGCCTGCGCGTATAAACTGGATGGAATTGTAAGGAAGTCATCAGCATCATCATCATAGTTTTTTTTTCTGGCGTTAAGAGTCACCTCTCGATCTAAATATTTTTAAAATAACTTAGAAAACATCATTATAATTTGCAGCCATTGTCGTCCACTGCTGAACATAGCATAGGCCTCCCCCAATGATTTTCATATTGACCGGTTGGTAGGGGCCTGCATCCAGCACCTTCCTGCTACCTTTAGAAGTTCGTCGTAATTAATATTGACGGTTAACTAGGCCTGGCTGACATAGCTCGTAGAATTTCCCAAATCTAGTGGCAGTGGGCGGGGCATATAGCTTGTAGAGACGATGGCCATTGGGGCAGAAAAGTTCTCGAGTGGCAACTACGGGCCGGAAGACGTAGCGTGGGCAGGCATCCTACTAGGTGGATTGACTATCTGGTAAAGGTCGCGGGAAGAACCTAGATACGGGCAACGCAAGAGTCGTTATGGAAAGCCTTGGGGGAGATCTTTGTCTAGCAGTGGACGTCATTTGGCTGAAGCTATGGACTATGAATTACTTATAACTATGATTGAGCTTGCATGCTCGATCCATTAAGATAGTTCTTTCGAAGTAATCACGGACGTTGTCTCTAAGGACTTATTAGTTAACTGTTCAAAATCTAATTCGCATAGATACCTGTATAATCATGTAGCAGAGAATCGTAAGCAATTGGTGCGACTTCGTATCTTAAAACTCTGTTTATCTCTACACAAAACATGTCGATAAATCCTAAGTAGGTGCCCGTACTCCCTCCCCAACCCGTCTGGCCAGCGTGTGGAGTGAAGGCTAAATCCTCCATTTATTTGCCTCTGGTAAATTATAGAGGGTCGTGCTCCTGCAGTGGAGATGGTAAATTAGAGAGGGTCCTGCTCCTGCAATGGAGACTAAATGACCGGATAATGAGGTACCCGTAGTCTGAAGAGCGATATATGATTTTGGCTCTAGGTAGGTACCACTGATTCTATAGAAAGAAGTCGAAATAGCACGTAGTATTGAAAAATCGATCAACGTGGATTAGGGGAGGCCTATGTTCAGCAGTGGACGTCCTATGGCATAAATGATGATGATGATGATTGAAAAATGAAGATGATGTTCTTTATATTTAACTTTTGCAGATGAACGACAAAGGTCTCTATAATATTGAACACGCTTACAAAGTGGCTGAGCTTGCCAAGAATGGCGACGAGAAGAGACTTGAGAACGGAAAGAAGATGGCCGACGTGTGTGTCAAAGGTACTGTTTTATAATTTTGACTTACTTTCTTACTCCTAAGCCTTAGCGGCCTTTCGAGATATATGCTTTTTTGGCAATCAATTAGTACATTTTAATAATCTTTGTATTTCAGTCAACGATGTTGAGGTCAGCGACGGAGAGAAGGGTTGCGAAAGGGCAGGGCTTATGTTCAAGTGTGCAGTAGAAAATGCGCCAAAGGTAAGGTTTTACATTAAAATTATTAAAAAAATCGACTAATACAGTAGAAGTTTCACATTTACTACTTCGTACATACTAGGATTTGCTAATTCACAAAGTCATATTTCGTAGATTGACAGCTGGCGACAGTTACGCACAGCTTATATTTCCTCTCCTCTAATTTTGGTGGAAATAATCTGCCAGTAGTTATCGCCGCACATCTCCTCTAGGCCTGTAACTGATGATTTTACTCTCCTAAGCTACAAATCATATTTATTTTAGACTAGCGACCGCCCGCGACTTCGTACGCGTGGATCCCGTTTTACCCCCTTCATCTATCTTACGCGGTTTAGATTTTTTCATACAAATGTTTTTTCCCGCTAACTCCCGTTCCCATGGAAATTTTGCAATATCCTGTTGTAACTAAGCTTTAAGTTTACTAAGATACCTGTATGCCAAATTTCAAGCGTCTAACTTAAGCGGTTTAGATTTTTTCATACAAATGTTTTTTCCCGCTAACTCCCGTTCCCGTGGGAATTTTGCAATATCCTGTTGTAATTAAGCTTTAAATTTACTAAGATACCTGCATGCCAAATTTCAAGCGTCTAACTTAAGCGGTTTAGATTTTTTCATACAAATGTTTTTTCCCGCTAACTCCCGTTCCCGTGGGAATTTTGCAATATCCTGTTGCAACTAAGCTTTAAGTTTACTAAGATACCTGCATGCCTAATTTCAAGCGTCTAACTTAAGCGGTTTGGATTTTTCACACAAAAGGATTTTCCCGCTAATTCCCGTTCCCGTGGGAATTCCTAAGTATACTATAACCTGCCCAGGAGTATGAAAAATAATTGTACCAAGTTTCGTTAAAATCCGTCGAGTAGTTTTTGTTTCTATTAGGAACATACAGACAGACAAACAGACAGACAGACAGGCAGACAGACAGACAAAAATTTTACTGATTACTGATTGCATTTTTGGCATCAGTATCGATCACTAATCACCCCCTGATAGTTATTTTGAAAATATATTATTTCATGTACAGAATTGACCTCTCTACAGATTTATTATAAGTACAGACAAAAATTATCTTCCCAAGCACCTTCAAGTTTGTGCAATCTGGTAAACTCAGGACATCACAAATGCTTTAAATTGTGTATTATTTTAAATTTAATTAATAAGCCAGTGCAATTCAGGGATAATTAACACATGTATTTATTTTCAGTTCGGATTCAAGCTCTAGAATACCAGACAATCTGCTACTATAGCTTGGCATGTAAGAAATAAACCACAGTGACCAAGTCGATAGAAAGGATTAAAAACCTATTGAACAGGCGATACTTAATTGAAATGTTTTTGTAATGCTCCACATACCTAATTAAGTTTTAAGATGTTACAAATAAATACTTACAATTAATATTCTGGAATATTTTTTTATCCCTAAACTGAAGAAGAGGTGGCTTGTAGGCTCCCCTTTGAATATTGTCTTGTCATAAACACTGCTTACTATGTTTTAAATGGCAAAACTTCCGTATTTAAAACCAAACACACGTGTAAACGTATTAAATAAATTACATAATTTCATACATAGATTATGATTTCAAGATATAAGTATTTTATAATAATCAAAACCTGAAATGTAATAGATGAAGTATAATAGAGATGGGTTATTATTATAATTTATTTTATAGTTTACCTACCTACATACAAAGACTTGATTTTTATCTAAAATTAGTCATTTACATGTACCTACATCAATTATTTCCAAACATAGTATAAATTGACAAAATTTTTGATGAATATTCATTCCAAAAACTAATATTGAAGAAAATCCATCATTATGATACAGTTATTTTTTATTGCTGTGGCGTTATTTAGTGGATATGGGAATGTAAGTAAAATATACAATATTTATACTTTTTAAAATGGTCTGGAGAATTCCAGAAATTGCTTTTAAAGGACGATTCTAGGACTGCAGCGAATCATTCTAATTGAAAGTTAATAAATGTGTCCTTTATTTTATAAACTATCAGATGAGTTATAGAAATAACCTATTTATAAATTACAGGCACTGACCGAGGAAGAGATTAAGGCAAACTTCATCAAGCTGATAGTGCAGTGTATGAAGGATAACCCGGTGGAGATGATAGAGCTGGTCAACCTGAAGCAGCTGATCGTCCCCAACAAACCTGAAGTCAAGTGTCTGCTGGCTTGCGCTTATAAGATGGACGGCCTGGTAAGGATGTTATGGCCCTTATTTGATTGAAAATATTTTGTAACGAGATGTTCTCAATGATTAGGTCCGTTAATATTCGACGTGAAATAAGATTATGCAACGATGATGATTATGATGTTGAACAAAATGTGGAACGAACGATCCACATTTTGTTCAACATCTTAATTTAAGTCAGTAAATTTTTTCACTTTCCTTAAAAATCAAAATCAGACTGATCCAAAAGGGGTAATCTCATGATTTTTTGAGGATTCTATATTGGTACCTAGCAAAAATATGTAATTTCGGATCGGACTTTAAAATTTTGTATAGATAGCTCATTTCCATTTTAATTTCCTATTACTGAAGCACTGAAAAACTCTTGGAAATCTTCCATTTGGGTAACGTAAGACCGCACCATAGGCAATAAAGAATTATGTTAAGAAAGTCAATAAACTTGTCACTGTGAATTCGTACTTAACCCTAACATTCTATATTTTACAGATGACTGACAAAGGTCTCTACAATTTAGAGCACGCTTACAAAGTGGCTGAGCTCACAAAGAATGGCGACGATAAGAGACTGGAAAACGCAAAGAAGATGGCGGACGTGTGTGTCAAAGGTAATACAAACAAATCACTATCGTTATTAAATTTTTAGCGTTAAGGTCGCATCTCCTTAAGCAGTTCGATTTTTTCAAGTTATTTATAATTTTCAAATCACTATCGTCTATCCTTCCAATGATGGATATTAAAGAGCACCTTCTCTACTATAAATATTAAAGAGCGAATTCGTCAAAATAAGTATCTAGAAAAATCTAGAGAATATTTTTTATCACCAACATTGTTCTTTTAGTAAACGACGAAGAGGTCAGTGATGGAGAAAAAGGCTGTGAAAGAGCTAGACTGATCTTCAAATGTGCTGTAGAAAATGCACCTAAGGTGAGCTTAACCATTAATATAAATTGCTAACTAATTATTTTTAAGCCCAATGGGGGTTTTCTAATCAAAACGACATGTTGACACCTTTTTAAGCCCTTGCTAACGATGTGCTAAACTGCTAATAGTTTTTTTGAAGGTGTTAATTTTTTTGTCAATTTTTTTAAAACCTTGTGGAATTGTAACTATAATTTTTATTTTATTTTCAGTTTGGCTTTAAAATAAAATGAAGAAGACCGAATACATCACAATAATAATTTAGGTAATGTTCCACATAATATTATTTAAGAAGTTATATTATTAATTAAAATGGTAAACAATCTACATAACTGTTATTTATTTCATAATCTGAAATACAAAATTAATATTATTAAGACAAATAAATACTGAGAAACTATACTTCTTTATGATTAAATAATACATATAGTTTCTCAGTATTTATTTGTCTTTTAATAATATTAACTTTATAGTTGAAGGTCAGATTTCACATACTTCCTTTTATTTATTTTATAAACTCACTCAATGCTAAAAAGCGGCATCTATCGGTTATTATGAAAACCAAACGCGGCAGTGTTCGCTTGCTGTTTACTAAACGCAGGTTAACTAAATGTTAAGGTTCTTGTTTTGAGACAGATGGCCTACCCACCCTTAAGTTACATCTGTGTATTTTTTTTGGTCGAATCTTTATTATCACAGAGTTTTTTTTAAACTAAGGCAAACTTAACTCTAAACAAAATAAAAATATATTATAAACTTATTTATTACTCAAAAATAAAAGTGTATTCGTGAGGCAAAGAGGCGAGGATGCTGGCTGTGTATTTGGAAATTAAACTATCACAATAAAATACAAAGATTATAGGTAGATCTAGATAGATAGTATTTTGCAGTTTAACATATTAAAAGGACGGTCTTTGTTACCTACAATCTACATCAAGACTACATTTTTGTAGTAAAATATCAGCGTTTATGAGTAGCTTGATGTGCAGTCGTCCGTACTTACAAGACACCTTGCTAGTAATTAATCTTTCCAACGACGTTAACCCTTATCTTTTGTTTTTGGATACTCTCAAAAACATCACATCTGTCAAACCATCTGTCGTTTAATGATTTCACGTCCGTTTGAACAGGTGAACTGAATATACACTGGTAATAATACAGTTCATAATTACGCCAAAGAAGAAACCATTTACGAGAACTAGTTCAAAAATAATTAAAAAAAAAACTACCAAGTTGCTATTAATTTGTAGCTGTATTAGCTATGTTGATGTGTGACATGGCTTAAAATTTACTAAAACACAATTCAAGCGTAGAAAAATAATCGATATTGGACTTTAATGCAAGAATGCACAAATATGCGTTAATATCAACACTGCGCTCATTCTACTAAACACTTTATCGCGACGCAGCAAGGATCAGAATTACGGTATCGATACCGGCATTTCACGCACACGTGCGCAAAATAAGAGCAAGTTTTTCAACACACCCCTGCGCTTGGGCATCCGTCCGCACGCACACAGCTAGACCTAAGCAACCAACTTCATTGATCGAGCTCTCAGTTACTCGGCTGACTTCACTCCCGTATGATCCTAGTGACGTTTGCCCAAACAATTGACGTGCCGCATTTGTTTTGTCAATATTTAACTGTTTAATATTGATTGTTCGGTCTCCAAATTGTGTCATTGTTGTGTTTAGTGCTGTTAACATTGTGCTAATTGTCTAGTTTGTGATGTGTGATTGATCTTGTGCGAGTTCTGTTTTTGGTGTTCTGTGCGTGTTTTCGGAATTATATTTCTTGACTCGGGTAAGTTTTTAAATTAATCAAACTAATTTACAATGTGTATCAAGTGTATTAAAAATATTCTTTACAACAAGGTAGGAAGGTAATTTCAAATAACTTAAACTAGTTACTGTCGTCGTCTTTCATCATGAGCGGTATAGGAATGTAATGTTTATCTATAAAATCTTTATTATTCTCCATTTGATTAAAAGCCTTTTGAATAGCAGTTTTTCCAGTTGGATTTACATTTCTGAACAATAACCTATGGCTGTTATTCTTGGCTTTATTCAATAACATCCCTTTTTTAGTGCTGCTCGGTCTATTATTATTCACTTTTGAATTGGATGTAGTGTCATTATTCTTATGGAAATGATTCAAATTGTGTATGATAAATTCATCTTCGAGTCCCTTTTTGGTGAATATTTCTTGCTTGATATTAGTTTCTTCGGTGTCACGTCTTCTTCTCCGACCTGATACGACTCCAAGTTGGAGAAGAACTGGGTTGCTGACTAACGCAGCTGCAGCCCCCAATAAGGCGATACCGGCTATGGGCCACAGAACTGTTTTTGCGGCGAGTGCCTGAAACAAAATATTTGCCTGAGACTTAAATGGTCTTACGGGGCAATGCCCTACACAATCAAGAATTACAGGTTGTTGTTATTCGTCGGAGTTTTCAGGTTAGACCTGCGTATTTTATGAGAAAGCGCAGTAGAAGACATTAACTAATTATCTGCTGCTATTTTAGGTACTTATCGTAAATAGAATCATGATAACAGCTAGAATATCATATAAAAACTAATATTCTCAGGTCTATGAATCTAAGATACTTATGAATAAAGACATTCTAACTTCATCAATTATTATTGTTGGTCCATGTTTAACAAATTCTATTTTGAGAAAATTTAAAAAGTGAAGGGCTGATTATCTGGTTTCATGAATAAATTAGTACCTAGTTCTACCGTGGGATTGTTAGGCAAGACATGAGCACGGACGAGTAGGTGTGACAGACATAATTTATAATATCCTGCATCGAGGTCTTTGCACAATGATACTTGAACCTTCGTGGGATTGGTGAAGGGTGTTCTAGAATCAAATTGAGTAATTTGTCAAAACTTGATAATGATAGTTATTTATTTTTTAGCGTTACGAGTAAGAGTCGCATCTCAAACTAATTTGAAAATTATAAATAACTTGAAAAAATCGAACTTGAAACTTTCGACGGGTTCATCCAGTGTCTAAGTAGCTCAGTTGGAAGAGCAGTCGCCCGGCAAGCGGAAGGTCGTGAGTTCAATTCCCGCCTTAGGCAGTTCGATTTTTTCAAGTTATTTATAATTTTCAAATTGATTATGATATTCTTACGAAATCTAATTATACCTAGTAGAACTATAAATAAATCCTAGCCATAGGAATATACACGTAAATATTCGAAGTTGTATAGCAGTTAGCCATGTTGTTTGCCAAGAATTTCCTAAAAGGCTTTTAGTGAAAGCTTCCATTTGTATTATACCTACCTGAAATATAGAGAAAATATTGACTTTCCCTTGTAGATAAAAGCTTTTGGGCTCTTAATTCAGTTAGCAGTGCAAATGTCAAAATATTTCCATCAAGATATCTACCTAAGGCGATGTCTTATACAAAATGTGTATTAGATCCTTCTACACTCGCCGCTTTTGTTTACTTACATGATCGTAATGTTTATAATGATGCCCGTAGCCATGTTTGTAATCGTCATGATGGACTAGGTGATGATGACCATAATGCTCATGCCCATGGTGATCATGCTCGTCATAGTGGTCATGGTGATCATGGTGATCATGGTGATCATCATAATGACCGTGATGATCATCTGGGAAGTGATACTCGTAGCCATAATGAGGGGTTTCTTCGTGATCCAAAAGGCCATACCCTGAAAATAATATAAAAAAATCACACATGACTTTGATACGTTAAATGTTAGGATTAACAAACTGTTTGAATACGGTGCTTGTTTTGTATTAAAATGTGTCTAGATAGATAAGTACTAGGTGCTGAGGAAACTTATTTACATCTTTACATTGTCTTGTGAACGTGTAGGTTCTAATATTCATGTCATAGGCGTGGTGTAACTATTAACTGTTATGGTTAAATTATCGTCTTTAATGGTAGAGTAGAGATACATATTACAAACGATAAACATAGATGCTAATGCTATTACAAACCAGTCAGCAAAGTTATAGCTAAAGATTGTGGTATGTCTTGGAAAAGACAATGGTCTTGGAGATTGTAAGAAACTGTAGATGGTTAATATTTACCATGATGGTTTAGATGAAGCAGTCCTCGACCGTGTGCTGAACTAGGCGATAAAGCACTATCTGGTACTTCCTAGAACAAAATTAAACAAATAAATAAAATGTATAGAGTAGAGCATTTTTGTAATGACATTAATTTTCAGCAGCTACTGTTGTTCTAGCAAAACATGCGTCATTTCTTATCGTTGTAAAACTAACCAAGTGAATTTGAATACTATAAAAATCTTTTACATTATCCTTATTTTAATTATAGACTAAGAGCTAGTGAACGCCAGACCTACGTTATTTTATAAAGGCTGAAAGTTTGTCAGCGCATGCTCCCAACATAGCTAAGAACCATGGCCAAACCACAGAATAAGTAATAGTACAGGTACAGAAGGATTACTCCGCAAGACGATTTAAATAAATGCGAGTCTTGCTACGACGCGATAAAGTGGAATTCAGCTCGCACAGCACTACGTACCTACAATTTTATTCACCTACAAGTTTTGTCTCTTTCTATCGCGTGCCTCTGAACTCTTCTTACGCTGTTAGGGTTGCTGTCTAGTGAAAAAATAATTAATCTTCTTATATGTAATGAGGTACGTACTATGTAGCATTCATGACTCATACGCATTCATTATGGAAAACCTTGGGAGAGGCCTTTGTCCAGCAGTGGACGTCATTTGGCTGAAACGAACGAACGCATTCTGAGCAGTAGTCATGGTAGGTTAGGTTCCTATCTTACATTAATTATTGGCTTTATTAATCTAAGGTTCCTATACTATCCTAAGAATTATTGATTACCTACATGGTTAACATACCACATCAGCATCTCTGGGAAGCGAAAAAAGAGATAAATCCGGTAGAATTCTTTTCGAATTTAAACACCCGAACGCCGCACAATATTTCTTTCTCTTTATGTCCATTTTTAAATAATACTTCGATCATAGAATTAGGTACGTACTACAACGCACGCCAGCGTCCTGACGGGCGCGCGCGTGACACTCGACTGATATAATACCCGCCGGCGGGGCGCTTCGCTGTAGGTAATTATCGGATGTACCGCGCGGAGTGAGCCAGGCCTGGCCAAACATGAAGTTTGGGTCATGGTGGCTTTGGCAGACAGACGGTACTAAAGGTGAGTAAAATCCCAACTTAATTACGTCAAAGTATAAAGGCTGATTTTTTGATATTTCCTTCAAAATGTTATTAGAAATGACGTCATTAATTGACAGACACCTACCATGGTGGCAGCCCTTAGCCAGACACCTTAAAGTTCATGAAAATGTAGTCCTACTTACGTCATACTATAAAAGCTGATATTTACATAAAATATTTGAACTATCATTTGATGAAGTTTCCTCATCAGCCAGACACTTCTGATGGTTCCTTCGCCTTGCCAGACAGCTTTTAGGGTGGCTGAAAGTGCGAACGCGAGGCACTATAAATATTGTTTTTTGTACTTTTTCTTAAGTTACTCAAGTATTTGAGTCTGTAAATCATCATTTAATGTTGTAAGCTGATGATGGAAGGTAAGTACAACTCCTTAAGGCTTAGGTAATCCCTAATTTTAAAGTGATTACCTCTGAAAGTTGCCTAGAGTAAAGTTCTTAGCAATATTATCATTACCTATGTTAATGCTAATGTTGCTAAGAACTTTACTCTAGGCGTTTAGTAACTATTTTGAATATAAAATTTGTGGCACCACATTTTCCGTGTATATAAATTCTAGTGAGGATTTGGGGGTCCTAATTCAATATAGAATTGTTATAGTATTACTTGATACTATAAATTTGATTATACTATGCATAGTAAGTAATAGATATATCGTGATGGTTTTGCTGGAAGGATACTCTGCAGCGCAACCACTTTCAATAACAAAATACGGCGAAACCTGTGACATATTTTTTTTTTAAAATAGGACTAGAATTTTATAGACATTTCAAAGATTTATTTTAGAAACTTACACTAGTTAAATCAAAAGTAGTTCCGCCGGGGAGCATGATGTGAATTATCCTACAACTCCTAAGCGTTAAGGAGTTGTACCTTCCACCAACATGGGATGATGACTAGCTGATGCAAACACCCAAATAATTTTAGAAACTATACTTATATATACTGGTTAAAGAATTGTCCTCCAACTCCTAAGCCTTAAGGAGTTGTACTTAGCTTCCATCATCAGCTTACAACATGAAAAATGATGATTTACAGACTCAAATACTTGAGTAACTTAAGAAAAAGTACAAAAAACAATATTTATAGTGCCTCGCGTTCGCACTTTCAGCCACCCTAAAAGCTGTCTGGCAAGGCGAAGGAACCATCAGAAGTGTCTGGCTGATGAGGAAACTTCATCAAATGATAGTTCAAATATTTTATGTAAATATCAGCTTTTATAGTATGACGTAAGTAGGACTACATTTTCATGAACTTTAAGGTGTCTGGCTAAGGGCTGCCACCATGGTAGGTGTCTGTCAATTAATGACGTCATTTCTAATAACATTTTGAAGGAAATATCAAAAAATCAGCCTTTATACTTTGACGTAATTAAGTTGGTATTTTACACACCTTTAGTACCGTCTGTCTGCCAAAGCCACCATGACCCAAACTTCATGTTTGGCCATGGTTCTTAGCTATGTCGGGAGCATGCGCTGACACACTTTCAGCCTTTATAAAATAACGTAGGTCTGGCGTTCACTAGCTCTTAGTCTATTAGGTAGTGCAACCGCAATTGTAGCTACAAATCAAATTTTAAATTACGCACTGGCCACAAATTCGCTGTTCGAATCCCACCAGCAATTTAAAAACATTTCCCAAAGAGTTCGTGTGAACCCAGACCAACTCCTGACCATCGGAGCGTAGTGCAGACACGAAAAAATTGCTTTCTTAAGTCAAAGCAGGAAGGTCGAAATTATAATTTCTTTACTGACCTGCAGCGACAGGCATAATTGAGTTCAATTATACTGGTTCAGGAAGCCGGGTGTCTTATCAGGGCGTAATTTAATTTTCTATTTTAGGTCTTATTACATTAGAGGGATAAGCGGTTGACACTTTCAATTATTTTACAGCTTTATCAGCTGACATTAGCATAATATGCATCATGTCTATTTTTGTTAACCTTTCTTAGTGCGTATGTCATTTGTTTGAAAGAAAAGGGTCTCATTGGCTTTTGTTTTCAGCCGACTTAAAAAAGGGGAAGGTTCTATGTTCGGCTGTATGTATTTTTGTTGTATCAATCAACAAAATGATATGACAGGTCAGGTTCAAAAACTGGGATAAAACTATCAAATTTTTTACATTTCTGATTTCCAGTGATTATTGTAACAAATAACAATGGTATGAAAATAATATTCGTAGTTAAATGTTAGTTCATTGATAAGTATAAATCCCTCAATTTTCCTTATTGCTTTCATTAAATCCATGAGTCAAAACACAATATTTTCCAATGATACCCATATTATTGGGAAGGGAGACTCATTCACAGTTACCGCGAACTGGTATCAGTTATATCTGAGTAAGGTCGAGGTCGTCACGGGAAAGATTCTTAGGCATTCGGAAAGTGGCTTCGTGAGATGCGCGTGCGCACCGTTCTTATTACCTGCTACATAGAGTTCACATTACACTATCAAGGTAGAAATAGAGGTAACATTTTGTAGTAACGTTGATTATACTCAAGTCTTTATTGTGTAAAAGATAAGATTCAAATTGGATGGGGGGGTGTCGGTGCTCTAGTTGTAATAGCAAATTATTTTCTCGAGTGTTAGAATAATGACGGTGGTTAACGAAGAATGATGGGAATTTGGAACTGATGCTATCTGTCGGCTAAACGTACATGCATTGTAACAACTTGCCGACATTTTTAATGTATGAGTTAAATACTAACTATTCAGCCACATTGTTTTTCTATCAGGTGTTATAAACCTATACTTAAAACTGACATTTAGAGCGGATTTCTTTTAGAGTTTAACTATTAGTTTCAGATTTGTGATTGTCATGATAACGGATCATTTGCGTAAATATTAAAAACAAACCTATGAAAATAGCGTTACCCACTAGGTATTGACGAAAGACATCTTTTTATAGTTTGTAATGAATTATTTTCTCTTGTGAGAGCAAAAAAAACCGTTTTTATGACAATAACAGCTCTGACAATATGTTAGTTAACTCTTTTATTGGAGAAATCGGCTCTTAGTAAGTATTTTTACTGCTAATTGATGCATTGAAATAGGTTACTAATGCTTGACTGGTTCAGTTCCATAAACTAAAATGAAGTATAGCTGGTATGAATACTCATGTAGGACGTAATAATCGTTTGGTATCAGAATTTATGACTCCACTTTATTGAAATAGCTGTTGAAATGTTTTTTTTATCCACAACGAGGAAGCTCTTGGCCTATATCTCACCTGAAGTGATGATCAGGCCGAAGGTGGCAGCGAGCTTCACCCGGAATCCTCAACCACGGAGGAACTGGTTATCTTACCTCTAACTGCCGGTACACAACAATGATGTTAACATTGTTGTTATGGCGACAGACTTAGGTAAGATGGTGGTAGCTAGCCAGGCGGACTTGGAACAAGCCCTACCACCAACCAAACCGAACAGAAAGTACTGCCCCCACTGGGAATCGAACGCGGGACCTCTGCGTCTAAAGCAGGTGGTCTAACCACTAAACCACAGAGGCGGTTAAAACAAAGTGTTAGAACTAACTCAAAGGGAATTAGTAGAGGGTCCTGGTAGCTAGTATCTATTCTGAGTTTCTGATTAACTGCGGGGCCAACAGCTCATTAATATTAATGAGATTGTGTAAGTAAGATTACATGATTGGCAATTTAGTACTTGTTTGTTAGGTATTTTTAGGATCATTTCCCATTGTGCGATGAATGAATCACATTACTGATTCTCGTGTAATAATTTATTTTATTCCTCTATCATTTTTTTTTATTGTCTTATTTTCTTACTTTGTATTGTTCCATTATAATGTTCTACTACAATTTTTTTTATGCTAAAGCCTGGTACGGACCAGGCTTTGTCGGCTGTGTCGGCTCATATACCCATTTACCTAACATCCTGTATAAGTCACATAATAGATCACCTAAATAAATATAGCGAGGATTGAAATCAACACCCTGTATTATACCTCGGTCACCAAACCTGTTAATAGCTCAGTCACAGGACAGTTCCAAGAGCTAAGCTAACTCGACACTATACCGAAAATATCCCGGACATCAGCCCTTACGAGATTAGGATGGCTCTCAAACTGCTAAAGAACAACAAGGCACCGGGTGATGACGGAATAACCTCGGAGCTTCTGAACCGGCGGGTGATAAGCCGATACTGCAAGTCCTTCAGATACTGTTACTTCGTCTTACTCCAGGGAATAATGCCAGAGGCACGGAACAAGGCTTGGTGGTGTTTTTCTTCAAGAAAGGGGTAAAACACAAACCCATCTGGGTTCTGGCTCTGAGTCATGTCTACAAGCTGTTTTTGAGAGCCATCACGAATAGTCTCACGCGTAGGTTCGATGCCTCTCGAGGAAGCCGGTTATCGAAAAGTTTCACTTGCCTATGTGCCTGGCGTTCTTAGACTATGAGAAGGTCTATGAGCCTGGCTGAGCACGAGGGCGATTCCTCTGCAGCGAGCTGTGAGGCAGGGAGATGCAATAATACGTCGAATTCAACTCGGCTGGGCAGCATTTGGGAAACTACTAACATTTTTTCGACCAAAACACCTCAGTGCCTAAAGACGAAAGTCTACAATCAGTGTGTGTAACCAGTAGTGATTACATACGGTTCTGAAACGTGGCCTCTTACTAAAGGCCTTATAATAAGCTGCAAAATTGCACACCATGGTATGGAGAGTGCTATGCTCGGTGTTTCTTTTCGAGATCGAACCAGAAATCAGGAGATTCGTAAACGAACCAAAGTCGCCTGACATATTATTATAGCGATCGGATTAGCAAGCTAAAGTGGCAATGGAAAAGACACATAGTACATAGAACAGCAAGGTTCTGAAGTGTAGGCCACATACGTGTACGTGTTTGTCTGGAGGCGCTTTATTTTTTTAACCAATTCCGGAACTAGAACCGGAATTCCGGAGTTGAGTGCCCAATATCGGAAATCAGTTCCGGAGTTGAAAACTATCCGATATTGCAAGCCCTAGTACAATGATGCTTGATTCATCAAGTTATCAATTTTATTTTATGTCATGACATTCCTCACATTTTAAACTTCCATGAAGCATTTTCTGATTTTCGGGTTTTCTCGTTCTGGATTGTAGAAAAAAACCCTTTATGCGGTTATTCCTTTAGCTTTTGCTTCAATTGTTGCACCAAGGGTTTAATCATTACATGCATCCGCAGATCCACACGGCAGGTGGCATTCTCAGGTGATTGATCTCCATCCATGTTACATCGCGTCAGTTAATTATGTTAACCATTCCACCAAGTTCAGCTAGCTAATCCTACATACAGGATGTGCCAGAATGGGTGAATCAAACTGCTAGGGGAGGTAGCTCTACTAATGTACTATCCCTAAAAAATATAAAAAAAAATTTTTGAGTTCGGATTTTTTTTTAAATAATGTGCTCTAAACTCGAAATCTAGTCATTATTTTCAAAAGTTTGTTTACAGATAAACGAAGCGATCGTGTAAAATTAATATTAGTAAGAAAAAAGTACAAATAAACTCCAAACGCAGCAATTATAGCCAGATACTTGGGCAAAGCTGATTTATTTTCACTTTTTCAAAAAACATTTTTTTTGTATCCTTACGCTTTATTTCTTTTCATATTTTTAGGGATAGTACATTAGTAGAGCTACCTCCTCTATCAGTTTGATTCACCCAATCTGGGACACCCTGTATGACAAAGGATTAGTGCCTTTTATGTTTTTAATTCCTGCATCTATTTCTGTTATTTCCTAGGCTCATAGTCACGAAGTAATACCTATCTCCTTCAATGTCGTAAACCATCATCTGAAATTTTAGTTGTTAGAGAGTTCAACTTTCTGTTCACTTGAACTTCTGGGCATCTATGGCACTAAAGAGGTTTAAATAGCTTCGGATATTTCTTTTCTTTTTTATTTGTTTTTGTTTCATTATTGTAGGCTTGAGTCAACTTCCAGAAGGCACGTTATACCAGTTGGTCCAGTTGGTCTGTCTGAGTCAATCTATGGCGGTTTATAATAGTTACAGTACAGAAGACGTATTCCACTTTGAGCACCCGCCCAAATAGCACCTGCACGAATAGCACCTGGCCTATTCCACTTAGAGCACCTATCGATATTTTGGGCAGGTGCTCTAAGTGGTATTATGTTACGACGTATTCCACTTAGTGCACCTACAACACAGCAGCTTAGTGCTGCCAATTTTGTTAGGCAGGACGTTATTAATTTCACCCTAAAAGTACCAGGGTAGGTGCTATTCGTGCAGGTGCTATTTAAATGGGTGCTCAAAGTGGAACATGTTCACAAGAAAAGTAACTATGTACATTACTACAAGCAGTCGTTGTGAGGATAATATTTTTAAATTGCGACATTCCCGACTCGTCTGAACAAGTCTTCGAACATGCCCCATGGCCCATATTGATAGCGAGCGGACATGAGTAACCGGTAGCCGATACAATAATAAAATGAAACAATTATGCTATCAGCTCTGCGCGATGCGATACGGTGTAGTATTTATAGTTGGGCGGTATTGTTGTAATGCTCGTGTAAGTGTTAGAAAAAACTATGATTAAGGGCCAGTTTTACATTATTTTATGAGAAGCGGTTAAATAAATCTTTGGACAAATCTTTGGACAATTTCACACAGCGCCAGCTAGCCCCAAAGTAAGCAACTTAATGCTTGTGTTATGGGTGCTAGCTTAACGGATATACCTACTTAGATATTATTTTTTTTAAATACATAAATATTATACATAGTCACACCCAGACCCGTCACAGAAATTAAAATTCATCATTTCAATTTCTGCCCGGCCGGGAATCGAACCCGGGACCTCTCGGCATAGTAGTCCGTTCTGAACCACTACACCAAACGGCCGACAAAATAAATTTTATACAATCCGATTTGTATGAAAATTAAAATAATTAAAATGAAGATATCAATTTTCTGCCTTCACCATACCATTTATTATGACCATGTTAACATGGACTAGTGTCGGCTCATATACCCATTTACCTAACACTCTGTATAACCTCCTCCTTTTTTTAAGTCGGTTAAAAATTGTTGATTTGACTACAATGTGCATCACAAAACTGGTCCTAAGGTGTATTTATTTATTTTATTTATTTATTTAAATAAATTAAATGGTCCTAAGGTGTTAGTTTGTGAAATTAGGGCTTGTTGAGTAGAAATTTGAGTGTGAAGAGTTAAAAGTTCGGCTCTACCTATTGACAGTGCGAGCCATAAGGTTTCGTCTTGGCAACATTTTATAAATGAAAATGTTTTTCATTAATTTTCCTTTTTTCTTCTTGCAAAATTGCAAAAACACTTTATGTGTCGTCTTCTTGTACATGCAGATTGTAGATTTAGGTAGAAATAAATTTTATTATACGCACCTTAAACCGCACTGTATTGCTGACCGGCGCTAAGTGAGCGTATCTTTCATACAACTCTTTCTGCAAAGTTTTCACATCCGAGGAATTCTGAAAACCAACAATGGAAATGGAAATTACACTCTTAACTTATTCAGTGCAGAACTATGCGAAAAAATGATTTCAATATGATATAGGTAGTGTGGTGGCAAATTTATCTCTCTTAATAAATTCATGTATGTTCTTAAGCTACCTGTTTTACATTTTTTCAACAAAACTGAATTTAACATAATTTTCTAAACTAATGCGTCAACAGAAAAAATACACATTCAAATAAGGCATGTTGTATACAATAGATCAAAAATGTCTCAATATTGACATTGGTCTTATTTGTGTAACACATTGTGTGATTCTATTGGTGTCGATTAGCAAGCTATCTCATCACTTTTTAAAGTATAATGAGGTCACACACTACATACTCGTACGTACATGATTATACTCAAAACAATTAATTAACTCATTTTCGTTTCACAAAGATCTTTGCAAACATTGAAGCGATGAAACTACATAATAATAATATAAGTAGTTGTACTCGAAGCTATGATGTTAACTTTGTGGCATAACTAATGTACTAATTTATTAGACATAAATTTCTATTTTCAGTACTTCATTTTATTTCTTTTCACCGGCATTAGCCACTGCCATCGACAGAGATCGAACTTTCAAATTAGCAGTCCTATGGCTAAACAGCTGAGCTAACGTTGTCAAAATAAAAAAAATACGTACGGTATCCTCAGTGACCTCAGTCACAGCATAATCCCGTAAACTTGCATTGAATTGTGTATTGCTAATCGCGGTACACGTTCCCGTATGTTCCAACGCCAAAACTATCAGCATCAGAAACCGTTTAGGCATTTCGAACCACATAACTTCAGATGCACAAATCACACACGCAACACGAATGCACAACAAACATTGGTGGATTATTGGGTAGAGCATGGCTTATAAAAAATAAAAGTGGTTAAGAATGAGAAGGCAGGCATAGCGAAGGGTTCCGTTGCTGAAATTGTTTTGATTTTTTGAATAGATGAGATGGATGCAGTCCTAAATGTAGTTCGACTGGACATAATAGATGATTTGGTAAGGGTAGGCGAGAAAAGATTTTTCGTTGGCACTGAATCATCATTATTGAGGAAGAGAAATGTATTCTTGTTGGAAATACTATAAGTTAGCCAAAAAGAACAAGGGGGTTCATAAGTTCATAGTAATGAAAGTAAAAAGGTAAAAAAAGTTACACCTTTTAACTGAGAAACCGATCTTTAAAGGTCGTTAAAACTTATTATGTATCTGTGACAAAACTTTGTTGATTTTGAGACGTCTAGACCTAGGGAAAAAATCGGTCATTGTCTGACCGCATTCAAAAGAATGAATGTATTATTCAAAATCAAACGTTCTAATGGCACTAAACAGACACGCGTGAAGAGCTTAAAGTCCCTTTAAATAAGACGTTTTAGGCCGGATGTTAGTCAGTCATTTGCAGTAGGTATAACTGCTCGTAGAGACGATGGCCGTTGGGGCAGAAAAGTTCTCGCGTGGCGACCACGGGCTGGAAGACGTAGCGTGGGCAGGCCTCCTACTAGGTGGACCGACGATAATAATAATAATAATAATGTCGAGCATGCCACCGTCCCGGAGAGTCACTCAGGCATATAATTTCTGGTTGTTCGCATCTTGCTAACGGTGAGTACTTACACAGGCATAACCTAGTAGCCAGAATCATCCATCAGCAACTTGCTCTTCAGTACGGCCTTCTTGAATCTGAGACGCCTTATTACCGATACCAGCCGGTGCCAGTTCTCGAAAATGGTCATGCATTGCTCTATTGGGATCGTTCTATCATCACAGACAGGACTATTGTCTGTAATAAGCCTGATATTGTGGTGGTTGACCGATCCCAACGTCGGGCAATGCTCGTTGACATTACCATCCCGCATGACGAAAACCTCGTGAAGGCCGAGAAGGAAAAGCAAAGCAAATACCTTGACTTGGCCCACGAGGTGACCGCCATGTGGGATGTTGACTCGACGATCATTGTCCCGATAGTTGTCTCGGCAAACGGGCTAATAGCGAAGAGCTTCGACCAACATCTAAAGAAGCTCTCGCTGGATGGTTGGCTCAAGGGTCAGATGCAAAAGGCGGTGATCCTCAGCACGGCACGCATTGTCCAGAGGTTCCTCAGCCTGTGACCCTGACCACTGGTAGCTTGGGCCCTGCTCCGCTACCAGCGGAATAACTATTTTTAAGTATTTTTTTATAATGTATTTTTTTTTATTTTTTTTTATAATTTACATTGTAAAAAAAATATTTAAAATTAAGAACCAAAGTTAATAAAGAGAATAATAATAATAAATACTCTTTATTGTACACCACATAAAAAGAAATAGAAAGAAAAGGAACACATAAGGTACAATTAGGCGGTCTTATCGCTATGAAGCGATCTCTTCCAGACAACCTATAGAGAGGACAGTTACTTAAAACAAATGAAGGGGAAGGCGGTGTCGACACTAATGAAATAAAAATACTGGTAAAGGTCGTGGGAAGAACCTGGATGCAGGCAGCGCAGGACCGTTCATTGTGGAAAACCTTGGGGGAGGCTTTTGTCCAGCAGTGGACGTCATTTGGCTGAAACGAACGAACGATAACTGCATCTGCCCTAACTGGGGAGTAGATAAACTAAAATGGTTTCACCAGCCTCCTGCTGAACCCTAAACCGCACAGGGGGGTTGACAATTTGATGTCAGATAAAACAATGGGCCCACCTGGTCACAGGCTGTTGGCGGCGGTTTCACCATACGTAATGGTCAGGCTAACTCGGCCTGTCATGGTACTAAGAAAATTATACCCATTGTGTTCTGTTATGATATTTTATTAGAGCTAATATAACGATGTGTTGTTGGAAACACCTTGGTTTTGGACATTGTTTTGGAAGATGATGATGATGACTCTATTTATTTTTTATCGGTGAAGGTCTTTGGAATTGGATCACAATTTGTAGTATTGTTCAATTTCGGACTTTGACTCTTATTCAGGATTAACCTTAATAACTAACTTGAGCGTTAGTATTTCCACATTTGGGTCATCTCATGTATGGTCTCTAGTTTGTACCTCTACATTTCTATACCACGCGATGGCGCCCAAAACTTAGACTCTATTAATCTATCTATATAAATAAAAATGAATTGCTGTTCGTCAGTCTGATTAAAACTCGAGAACATCTGGGCCGATTGAGCTGATTTTAGTTTTAAAATGTTTGTCGTAGTCCAGGGTAGGTCTAAACGGTGAGCAAATAAGGAAAAATTGCGATGACATATTTATTGCCTTTAAGGCGGAACAGAGTCGCCGGGTCAGCTAGTTAATAATAGGATTTTCGATAATTATCTTTCCCTTTCGTATTCATTGCTATACCTTTTCGATATTATGTTTTGTTTACTCACTAAGTCACTTGTGATTAAATATATGTATGTATAAACTAGAGATGAAACGGATATCCGGTAACTATCCGGTAGCCGGATATCCGGCCTAAATTTACTATCCGGCCGGATACCGGATAGTAACTCACTATTCGGCCGGATACCGGATATTAAAAAACTACGACAATTTCTTTTATCTTAAAATGAAATACATTAATCTTTGAGGTAAACGTCAATAAAATGGCTTATAATAATGACGGCTTTAATCTAAAGTCCAAAAAGTTACAAAAAGCCATATTAAGGCCTTTAAAAAAACTAATTTCTTTTTCTAGGCTATTATTCACTCTACTGACGAATACATAAATAGTAAATATCTGTTGAGTCGAAATATTGCCAAATAAAATAGGCTATCTTTTTTTTCACTGATGGTCTGATGTCATGATGCAGTTCAGTCAGATTACGCAGCAAGTAAACTAATTTAATTTTCGCTATTCAATCACACACTCACGATGGCAACCGAAATCGCCCGAATTAATCTACCCCCTAGACAAGTGGCAAAATCTGACATTCTGTTCGGACTTATTCGATTTTCGAAAAGTGTGACTAGTCTAGTCTACTAATAGACCCACTGATCGCGTTCAAAGCACCTGTGCGGCGCTAAACTCGTCAAGACATGTAACGAGACAATGGGCCAACTATCCGGCCGCCGGATATCCGGCTATCCGGCCTAGCAGCTGGCCGGATATCCGGTATCCGGTATCCGGCCAAACAACTATCCGTTTCATCTCTAGTATAAACAAAGAAGACCTTATCTTAAAACAGATTGAGTACCACTGGCCTACTAATAACACGTAGTTAACTGCAAAAAAGTGTCCAACTTTCAGATAGAACGGAAACTACTAGTATCTTACTTACATACTTTTAGTCTCCGAGCATCTAGATCGGCACTAAACATTCCTATTGACGCGTTCTTTCACCGGGAAAGGATGCGGTAGATTTCCTATTACAACTGCAATTATCTTTAGTGAAGTGCTTCGTAAATTATCGAAAATAGTATTTTTAAGTGCTTGACATAAGACATTTTTCTTTTCTGTCTTTAGTACCTTCATGGGTAGTACCCGCAAGTTTACTCATATTAAATACGAATGCATTCATATCAACTACAAAATATTTGGTCCATGAATCACTGGTTTAAAATACAACCTGTCAACATCGATGAAATCCCACCCTTGATTTATGCGGCACAGTGGAGGTGGACACAGTAACCTTCTACTGGAAAGATTCGATAAAATGTCGATTGTGATTGTGACTCAAAGTTTTCTTGTTTTGTGTGTGAATTATTTATCTATATCTTATCCATGCTCGAGCTTCAGCTAGGGATTTTTTTTCATACATTCCTTTTTTACCTGACTTGAGCCAATCTAATAAAACATCTAGAATATCTCATTCATTAAAAGGATTACCTTTTAATCCTATTTTGTGAGTTCTAAAAAATAATTCAATTTAATAAATTAATATTAGGTAGATAATATTTAACAGTTATTGTAAGAAACCTTATGATGGGGCAAATGAACCTTCTGTATGCGTCTCTATTATAAGAAATAGTGACACATATAACATTCTAAATACCACGAACGTAAAGAAAGCCACGCGTTTCCGCGGTGCGTAATGCATTTTCTGATTTCGATCACTAACATCTGTTTTGAGCTTTATTATTTTTATGTTAAAGTACAATTTTCGTTGTCAGAAGCATAGAGCTGCTTAGTTGGTCACAATAATGCACTTAAATTGCTTATGCAAGAGTTGAGTAACCATACAGTATTATGAATGTAGTTTAATTGTTAATTTTAATCATTTATTTTTTGTTAACAATAATATCTTAGACAGAGTTTGTGTTATGGTGACAGCACAGGATATCCACTGCTGAATACAGGGTGATACAGGCTTCCCAACATACGTGTTGCCCTCCGGTTTTTAACCGACTTGGAAGTATTTAAATTATTTATTATGCAGATCTGACAATTATTATGAAGGCTCGATATTTATTTTAAGAAGAACTGTCATCATTTATTGACCTTCATTATGCGTTGTAACATGGACATGGGTCATGTTAGGTATGATGCAGCAACATTCCTTACTGCAAGTGAGCCTTTACCTTTCAATAAAGTAAAGAATCAATCAGCAAATCAGGTGCATAAAAATATTTCCGACCCCCGAATAGCTATAAACCAGTAATGACGTTCTTGCAAGCAAATCGTTAGGGGGAAGGGGGAGGGGGATGCGCGTGCGTTTTATTAGTTTTAAATTATTTATTTCGCCGCAACAGATTTACGGGGGTACACCCTATATATCAGACGCCCGCCAATAAAACTCGGTGCACCCTGTGTAGAGATGCTGGATGAGTCTTTAAGTTTAAAGTAATAAAATAAAATTATTGCTTGTCCTTCTAAGAATTAAGAAATTTCCTAAGAAACTACTTCTTGAAGGAGATGTGTAAGGTGTAATTTCATGAAAAAGCTATTAGCAACCCGAAAATTAAAAAATATTTCTTCTTCTTCTTCTTTTCAGCCAAAAAATATTTAAATCTATAAATTATGTAGGTCTATGTGACACAACTAGTTGAATTTTTTGTAAATCAATTTTGTTAGGTACTGACTTAAAATAAGTATGTAAAAAGAAACGTAGTTAAATGTAAAAAGTGTCACGATAACAAAAACTAGATAACTGACTCACACACTTGTAATTTTTCTACATAGGTAATTTTTAAAATGAAATAAGTACGAACCTTTTGACCGAAGCTAAACTTAATAACTTAACTTACTGACCACCTACTCATTAGATTCCTTTAATTCTTATATCGAAAAGGCTTAGCAGGGCAATCTTTCTTAAATTGTTTGTTTAATGCCTGTTTTCACCATCAATCCCTAATTTTTAAGTGACCCCTATAGTAACACATAACAGGAATTTTGTTTTTATAGGGGTCACTTAAACATAAGGGATTGATGGTGAAAACGGGCATAAGAATCTCTTCCAGTATTATCTACGAATCATTGTACATTATCCCATTGCCTAAACACCCGCAGGTATCGCCCCCTTTATTTTACGAGCTTAAATTCTTCACGAGGTTCATAGGTGAAAAAAGTCCCGCTCTTTTTCAATAGCTGGAACTATACAAGTGGGGGGGAAGGGGATCGGGATTAATGGGTCGTTCTTCTTTTTAATGCTGCTGTTTTATTTATTTCATTATTTAACGTGGGATGCAACTTTGGTGGCTAAAACTTGAGATTCGTACTATTTTACTATTAGGTAGATTGTTTGTTGTATCGAAATAAAACATACATTAATTAATTACTCCGCTCAATATCTATCTTTATCAAATGTAGGTATGTAATGTAATGTCACCGTAAAATTAGTAAGCTCAGTCCGCCTTATTACACAACAGTTAAACGCGCGATGAACACTAGTTTAAAATGTCATTTCCTAGAAATTAAAATGTAAACTAGTGATCAGTTTACCTAAAATCTATCGTAGAAATCTAATCCAACGGTTAGTTTACAATGTCACACGTGATTATAAACTGACTGAATTTACATTCTTATGATACCCATATTTTATAGAATGCATCATCGCTAGAGTAAAATAATAATGAATCCACTTTTTAGGTTTTATGACTATGAAAAAAAGCCCATCGCAATAATCATAGCTGATTATGATTCGAAACGTCTTGATTCATTATGGATTAGCAGTAAATAGTCCCACGATTGTTGATGTTTCTCGGCTTTCTACACTGCACCGAGTGAATGATACCACCTACTTTAACTGAAAAAGGAGATGTGTTTGAATCATGATTATTGATGTCTTTAGATTTTACACGAATCTTGTGATTATCATTAAAATGAACTTCTCCCAAAGTAGGTCATTCACTGGTAGCTATTGCTATGAATCGTACTATGTAACTCAAATGTTATGTTAAGAAATAACATAAAATAAAATTAGGTATACAATATACTACATAATGAGTGGAATCGTTTATTCAAATGCCCTGTATTTCTTGTTAAAATTGACAGAGTATTCTTCATCATCATTCAAAGGGTATTTTTGTCTACTGTAGGAGCACGAGCACGACCCTCGCTACTTCACGAAAATAGAGGATTTTGCATATGCCATTCATTCTGGTCAATTGAGTTGAGGAGTTTTTGCCTTGAAGCGTACTCGCAAAACTGTGATAGCAGCTGGGCAATATGAGGATCTATTATTGTAAATATAAGTTTTCAAAGATGGTTTCCATTACCAAGTACCAACTGGTCTAGAGGGCCTATAATAGAAAATAATCCGTCTAGTGCTAAACCTTTTAAAGTCGACTCTACAGTCTGATCCATCCATCAATGTCCCCGTTCAGAGCGCTAGAGCAGACGCACGAAGTTGGATTAGAGCGCTATCAGAAAATTGCTGTTTGAATCGAGGTGTTTTGTAATCGATTAGCTTTTAATAAGAAATCGATTAAGGAACCTTTTTGCACGAAAATGCTTTGGCTGATTTCTGCAAATAAATCTAGGCACTTTTACTAAACGACAGACGTCTTTTATGTTTTAAACAGAACAGTTACAAGTAGATGAGATAGAGGTGAGTTCTCAGTCAGACAGTCTCCCCTAATCAAATACATATTGTTATCATTGACAAACTCAGAGACGGATATTAGTTTAATTTGGAGAATTGCAATAAAACAGTTACCAGGGACTTTACTGAGTATCGTTTCACTCTTAGGTAGAGCATACCTATTGAACTATACTTAATTAATATTATGCACTCCATGCCCTTCACGCCGTAAAAATAAACTTGCTATTTAAAGGTTATTAAAACTTTTTCCAGTCTCCATCTTCATTAGCATTTTTATACTGATGGGCTGACCCATGATCACAATCTTTAAATCTGAAGATTGCACTTGCGATAGTGGAGCTTGCCAAGCAGATATCACAAGTGACTGAAAGGCCTTCAGATTTTGAAATAATCAGTTAATTTCCACACCATGCGTTGTCTATTATGACCATTTTAAAATTGTTACCAATATTTGAGTTTGACAAATCAGTCTGAAAATTACAACAACTTAAAAATAAACTCATGAAACTCATTTATTTATGCAAGTAGGCTTTTAAAAAGCATTTTTACACGGCCTAGTATTGATGGTAGAGACCACAGCTTCAGGACAATAAATGGGCCAGTGCTGAGAAGAAGCAGCACAAGAAACTCAGTTACTATTGTCAGCCTCTTTTTGAAATTCTTTGTGATTAAATATTTTATACGCCCTTACACATTTGACTGGTGCAAGACGTACACCAATTTTCTTCGTCCCTTAGTAATGTATGAGTAAAGCACGACTTTTTCATCACATCTCTCATGCCGACACTCGTCTCCCTAGGCGCTGCCATCAGCAATATGAGAGTGACGATCCTGAGAAAAATCGACGGCCGAGTTTCGAAATCGGATAAGTCCAAAAAAACTTAAAAGTCAAACTTGCAACAAAGGACCGGTTTCTGAATTTTTAGCTAGAGTGTTAGCTTTCTACTGTAATATGAATAGTTCACACTTGAGTAGAGAATTAGTACGTTCAAGCCAAAAATGTAATTCAGATACCGGGTTGAAGTGCTTTTTGTTATGGGTTCCATTTTGTTAACCCAAAAATTTCATCTAAAATAGTAAGACACGGGTCTTAACGCGACGTTTATTAATGAGTTACATAATGTACTCATGGCTTCACGTTGAACGCGAAAGTTTAAAATCTTATATTACAAAAATTTCATACATTATCAAACTAAGTTACTGGATGGAAAAAAATACTTCTTAATTAGTGTTAGAAAATTGTTAACTTTGACAGAAGAAAGTAAGTGATTATAACAGGCAAGAATAAAATGTTAATCATTTTAATTGAAAGATGCCATGTTGTAATTATCGTCGTTATTATGAATTGAATGAGTGTACTAAATAATTAATTTAATATCCTGTCTATTACTTTACCTTGGTATTATTTCAGTCTCAAAAATATTACTTATCAAAAATTTCAAATTATTTACTTAACTTACTCGCTTTTACGAGGCGGACGAGAAAGTAATGTGACATAACTCCACACATTAAGGAGTTTGAATATGCGAGGGTGCAAATGTGTCGTCACTGGAAATAGAACCAGGGGCGGGTTGAACCATTTTGTGGTATTACAGCTGCGTATGTGGTTTTAAAATAGTTTGAAATATTTAAAGGAATTAGGAGTTACAGTCATATTGGTCGTAAACGGGGTGGTTGAGGTAAATTAGACCATTGTTTCAAATAATGGAAAAGTTTCTTAAGTTTATGCGTTTTATATATAACTAGCTTTTGTCCGCGCTTTCACCCGCGTGAAATTTCGTTTGTCACAGATCGTCATAAATTATAGCCTATATGTTATTCTGGGTTTTATATATTGAATACTATAAAGTTTCATCAAAATCCGTTCAGTAGTTTGTGCGTGAAAGAGTAACAAACATCCAGACATCCAAACTTTCGCATCATCGCAGTAGGATGGGAAATAAAAATACTGCTTAGGTACTCTTCTTGAATAAACTATTTTTCCACTTTTTCATGTTTTGTATTGATTGTTTTGAATTCATTTTTGTTTGTCTGAGTTTTATTTAATTAAATCTAGGTGAAAAAGAGTGTGTGGTTAAGTTTGATTAAAATTGCCAAATTTTGTAATCGTTAAAGGCGCTAAAAATGTCTTTCGACTGTCAGATTTTATCGGTTGAACTATCAGAACAACTATCGTCCAACCAAAATAACCGAGTTAGTCACATTTTGTACCACAACTAGCAAATCTTTTATGCTAGTATCGTTACCCCAATTACCAAACCAATCCTTTACCTAACGCGACATCATCTTGTGGCGGCCCTAGCGCGGGATTACGGGATTGTACGCGTGACGGACGCGGGCTCCGATTTATTTGCCGCGACCCAACGCGGTTTATGCTTTACCAAAGTTTAGTGCAACCACATACGAGATTCTAGAATTGTTGAACAAAATTATTTAAGTTTTATTGCTTTTGATCTTGTGTTGGCAGGCCTCCCACTAGGTGGACCGATGATTTGGTGAAGGTCGCGAGAGGGGCCTGGCGCAGGACCGGTCTTTGTGGAAAACCTTGGTCCAGACAGTCATTCGGCTGAAACGAATGAACTTTAGATCTTCTTTATTTCAGCTTAATGTCAAACATAGGCCTCCTTCAATTCTCGCACATTCAGATTGCATACATTTCAGTATTGAGATTTTTTTGAGCGAAACTATTTATGTGTCGATAAGCTAAAAGAAAAGCTGCCTTCAGCTAACAGTTTCTAGTCCGGTGGAGGATACTCTCTTCTCTCAACCTTATGTTAGTACGAAGTTAGGAAAACAATTGAAGACAATAGTTAGATATTACTCTAACTATTGTCTTCAATTGCATGATGGGCATGATGCTACGTTATTTGACCAGAAGTAATGCATTATGTACGTTGTTGCTGAGCTGTGACAGCGCAATCTTGATCATTTTTGACTGTCTTTCAATAATAAATATAGCCCTAAGGTGCTTCTTATTATCTAATGTTGTGTATCGAGTGTGCTGTTGCCCTTATTCGCGAACGGGATCAGTGTGTAAATTTTGGGCATGCCCCGCGCCCGTTTAATGGGGATTAATAGTGCGTGCGCATCGATAACGCAGTGTATTCTGTTTACCTTCGCCGCTGAGGACTGTGCTCGGATTGTTTATATTATTGTGGCTAGCTGGACTGGATTATTTGTATTGTTCCATCCAATATATTAATGAAAGTCACTTATTATTACTTACTAGCTTTTGTCCGCCACTTCACTCGCGTGGAATTCAGTTAATCGTGTTTCAACTTTGTTGAACAGTAACTGTTTTGTGTGATATTGAAACAAATTAAATGTTAATTCATCCATCCTCACAAAATTTTACATATTTTATAATATTAGTAGGATAGTACTTAAAACTATAGGTTCTACCATTCATATTTCTCCCTTACACAAGTTCTACCGAGTAGATACGGCCAAACTTTTAGAAGACGTAATATTGTATCGAAATGGTTTAAAACAATATTAAAGTAGTGGTTTAGATTCAAAAATAATACAATTACATCATACCCCATTCGAAACACACAGTTCTTTTAAAAAATGATCATTACAATGTAAAAAAAAACCTCTAAAACAAATTGAAATTGTCCCACCTACCCAGGTGATGCTGCGTCCCTCATTAGTCGATCGTAGTCCTCTCATTTGTCCCCTCCCAGTTTTTTTATCAACGGCAATCCCTCTTACGGTAATGAGCGTAATTTTTTTCAGAGCCCTCTGGGTAAGCTTGAGATTGTTACCAGGAATTTGGAGTTTCAGAGACTGTCTCAGTAATGGGAATAACCATAATAATGTTGTATATTCTACATCCTTGCTAATATCACAAATGCGAAAGTTACTCTGTTTTTCTGTTACGCTATCACGCCTAAACTACTAAACCGATTTTGATGAAATTCGGTACCTATAGAGATAGTTTGAGTCCCGGGAAAGGATATGGGATAGTTTTTATTCCGAATTTTTAAACAGGGACGCACGAGGTAATTATTCGCTGAATTTTGCTGTAGTCTGATGTTCACTGTACTTACGTCATTAGGATTTCGCGGCTTAATTTGTTTTAAGATTATAAATTCTTAGGAAAGGTAGTAGGTAATAAATTCTTAGAATGGGTTGTACCATCTTACTTTGACTTTGACAAACGTCAAAAATCTGTCAAACTCTATGCAAAATGCACCGGATATGGTCATAGTAATGTTAAATAAAATTACACACGTATAATAAAAATCTGTCCCCGAAAAGCCTTAAATTCTGGTTCTCCTACTTCTGAGATGCAGTCTCTGTGAAATGTTTCGGGAGGTCATTGGACTTTTGTTTACTTTTATTGGGCTGGGACTTGGGCGTCGGTAATGTAAACAATATCTAACTACAGGAATTTTACGACCAAAATGTAAACTCCGTTTAAATACTCATAAGTTCATCGTTCATTCATAAGTTTCGCAGAATTGGGACGGAATGAAGAAAAATTATTTTCAGTTTCTTATTTTTTTATTTAGATCAAATAAATATAAAATATATTAAAATAGGGCTGTATGTCTCTTAAATAAAAAAAAAAAAGAATAAAAAGAAAATTGCAAGACAACAAATTAATAGTTTTTATTTTTAACTAATAACACCAAACTTGCTTTTAAATAAAGACAGTAGTTTCTAATAACTTATTTATATCTTTCCTTAGTCTGATAAACATGACAATACATGTTCATTGTTCACTACTCACAATCGGGACTCGGTTAGTAAAAAAAATGAAATGACTCAAGTATTTATACATTTTTTATAATAAAGATTTCACTAATACTCAATTTACAATATCTAGTCGCTTTTTCAGCGTTTCGTATCGATATTCGTTCGTTCGTTCGTTTCAGCCGAAAGACGTCCACTGCTGGACAAAGGCCTCCCCCCCCAAGGATTTTTACAAAGACCGGTCCTGCGCCACTCGCATCCAGGCACCTCCCGCGACCTTCACCAGATCGTCGGTCCACCTAGTGGGAGGCCTGCCCACGCTACGTTTTCCAGCTCGTGGTCGCCACTCAAGAACTTTTCTACGAGCTATGTGCCATCTATCGCATCGATATTATCTGTCAAAAATATTTGAAACACCATTTGAATTATGAACAGCTCTTTTGATATTCCGTTTGGCACCGTCATCAACGGTGTCCATAATCCCTCTGTATTTGGGCGCGATATTAGTATCCCATGGATTATCGTGTTTGTTTTCTGTCTATATTTGTTCGGTGGGGTTCATTTTGTACAGGTGTTTGGTGTAAGGGTTAATCCTGAAAGTAGATGAAGATGATAATTTATATTGGTATTTGAAGTAGCTTACTGTAGACGTAGCTATTAAGATTTATTTGTGAATTTGATAATTATAAAAATATCATTACCATTATCATAGTTATTGTTGCTATCTTAATCTGTGTTTTTTAGAATTATTCTTTATTTGTTAGTTAACCTACCATGGCTAACATAAAATTACTTTTCATAAATTGTATCTCAGTGATTAGGTGGTGATTTCGAGTCCCAAGCAGGCTATTTTCAGGCAATTATTAAAGAATTACTTAGCTTTATGAATGCAATAATCTTAATAACATCTGAAAACAATAATACCTACTTTCAACAACTTCAGTAATCCACAATCGGTTTTTATGAATAACTACATAATTTCCAGTTCCATAAGTTACAACGTTTTTGTATGAGTAAGCAACGATATAGATAATTTCCAGTACAAATCCGCGCTATTAACATACAGCCATGTGTCACCCCACCTATCACAAGCCGTCATCCTGCAAAGCGTTCGTTTCGGCAGTTCGGCACTTTCGGCCCTCATGCAAATTGTCATATTTACGGCCGTAACTCATTCGTTTCGGCACCCTTCGAGCGACACTCGTAGGGACCAGGAAATTACTAAACAGGGCTGTTGAGAACGCCAATTTGGTAAAAGACAGGAGGAAAAAAGTTTGCTTTTTAATAATAAAAGCGCTTTTAATAAATTAAAACTCTCGCGGCACTAGAAACTCTGGAGAAGTTAAGTAAGTACTTGTATAATTTTCTTTGTATTCGAAATTTTGTAAGACTTCCTAGGAAATTATCTCTTTGGAAACATCTTGGTGTAAATTCTGAGTTCTATTCCCGAAATGCAGTAATGCACACACCAATTGAAAAAAAAAACTGTTTATGTAAACGTAATTGCTTCCAGTGTAGTTGCGATAATACGGTTTGGATAAATCTGAATCTGACTGCTAACTACTTATTTACTACTAATTATTACTAACTACTACTAATTATTACTAACTAGGTACTATTATTTATTACTAAACGTACTAAATACTAATTCAGCCAGCACCTTTGTAATAAAACCATATAGAGTCACACAGCATCTTTTTCTTATTAGACAAAATAAGTTGTAAACTTTATTTTTCCCTCGCAAAATGGTTGGGTTACCAAAAGACAGTAAAAAGGAGAGTTTACATCCCATAAATTGGCGTGTGGTGACCGTTGCTAGGCGACGATGGGGTGTCTCACACTGAAACGTTTACACGCAAATTGACCGACAAGAGGAGCAGCGTATTACGGACTGTTTGGACACATCAAGGGTGGAGATGACAATTTAACTAAATTGTATAAGGGTTAATTTACAGCTTTATCTAACAAATAAATGTTACTGATTTATCTGTGATGTCTCTCTCTGAGACTTGTGAAAGTATTTTTTAGGCAGAACAAGGCAAGTAAGTTTGTGACCGCAAGCGCACCTGATGTTAAGTTAAGTGAGATGCTGTTTAGGATGGTATATTCTGCCCTGTACGTGCTTATGCACTCTCGCCTTGAAGGCCCTGATTATGGTGTAGTAATTACTAGTGTTGTCTTTCTAACTTATAGGCAGGTGTAGACTTTATTTAATACAGATCCTCAATAAACTCTCTCTCATTATAAGATTAGGATGGAGTTCTACTTACGAGTACATTATAAACGTTGGTTTTCACATCATTCCTTCTTAACAAATACTGGACAGATTTTGAAAACATTACGATGTAGGTAGGGCATGCAATTCGGATATCCGGATATCCATATTATTCGGATATTCGCCACATTTATTATTCGAATAGCATCTATGTAATTATTCGGTCTTTTCGAACAATACGAATACGCCTTTCCTATTAAAAAATTGTAAAAATATCTGACCGCAAATTTATTAATAAAACTTAAAACTATTAAAACTGCAGGGAAGAAGTTAGCGGTAAGGTTAGATGAATGGACAAGTGCGCGCAATCGCAGATATCCCTTCAAGTGCCAACCAATACTCGTATTCGCGAAAAAGGTTAAAGTGCCAGGCATATGGTTTCCAATGGTGCTAGTGTTATGGTGTAGTTATCTCCTGTGATACTGAGATCTTTTGTTTGTAGTAAATCAGCAGGAGTCCAGTGACTCAGTTGCCCTCAGTGGGCATCCGGTTTCTCAACTGTCCTAAAATCTACTAAGGATACTCCTGACACTAGCTCTTTGCAGTCTGCTGAATAGGAAGCCTTCAATGGTTATGAGTTGTTGGACTGATGAGTTTGGATGATTTCAAAGTTTATCCTTGTAGCGGAGTGTGTGGCTCTTTATTTCCTCTCTGACTGTGGGCAATGGCAAGTCCTGATAGATGAGCCTGTTGCTGATATACCACGGCATTTGGTAAATCAAAAGTACGGCTTTTGCGTAAAAGTTCTCGATTATGTCGAGATTGGAGTTGGCAGCTGTTCCCCACAGCTGTATCCCGTAGGTCCAGATAGGTTAAAGGATAGTTTTGTAGACCATCATTTTACTACTGGTTTTCAGCTGTGACTGGACTCCGACAAGCCACATCATGTTTTTTAGTTTGGCATCTAGGTGCTTCCTCTTTGTCCATATTATATGCTTTCTCCAGGTTAGCCTGCGGTCCAAGTGCAAGCCCAGATACCTAACGTCCTCGGCGACTCAGCCTGAGGTATTTGGATACCATTAAGTTTATCCGGTGTGGGCAGGAGTTTCTTCTGAGAGTGAAGGTTACATGAACATGCACAGATTTGAGTGAGAGTGAGGCCGTCACTGGATCGTCGTGTGTTGCCATTGTTACATTGTCGTCAGCAAAGGTTCCTGTGAATGTATTTGCAGTTGTTGGCAGGTCTGCGGTAAACAATAGGTATAGCACGGGCCCCAATACACTACCCTGGGGTATACTGGACGTTATGTTGCATATGGCAAGACCAGAGTCTCCAGATCTGACTTCAAAGCATATGTCTTTCAAATACGACCTAAGTATTTCGTAGAACGGACATGGGAGGTTCTGTTTCAGTTTGTACAAGAGCCCTTTATGCCAGACCTTGTCGAAGGCTTGACTTATGTCCAAGAACGCAGCTGAGCAGTATCGTTTCTTTTCTAGTGCTTCAGAGTCGATGTTTATGGTTCTGTAGACCTGTTCAGTTGTGGAGTGTCTTTCCCGGAAACCAAATTGGTGTTCAGGTATCAGATCACCGATGTGGGGCTTCATTCGTTTGAACAGTATTTTTTCGAATACTTTCGATAGCAGCGTTTTTTTTTTCAAGTACCTAGTTATTGAAGTTAGATGATTGTATTAAGCAAATTGATCCTTATTAAAATGATTAATGATTATATACCTAGACAAAAAAGTGTTTCTTTTAATTTACATTATATTGAAAATAGCAGTATTCGAAAAAATCGTTTTATTCGAAGTATTCGAATACCATAAATTTTAGTATTCGAAATATTCGAATACCAATATCGAACGAATAATGCATGCCCTAGATGTAGGTAACATGTTCTAACTTACTCGTATCAAAATTGCTCATAGGCTTACTTACTTAGCTACTTTTCATCAAAATCTACTCGAATGAAATCCCGGTTCAAACCCGCTTATGTAAAAAATAGCAATGGGAGTTAAACAGTTTTTGTGGCGCTATAAGTAAACTAGTTTAGAATTTACTCCGTCTTTAAATGGGACGGAAAAGGGTCGGGCCCTTTTATGCGATTTTCAAAGCAAAACTGCTTAACACAAAGTACTGGTGGCCGTGGCTAAGATTGTAGGGGCATTGGGAGGGGACAATACTACGAAATTGTCCAGGCTCTGCCTCACTTGGATGCCTTATTGAAGGCTTTTTGGAGTCTTGTGGCGGCCAAATAATTATAATTAAGTATTTTATGTATAATTTTAATTAAAAGCTGCGATATTGCAACTAATATACATCGACTCTCATAAAGGCAGCAGGGAAGCGCTGGACGCAGGCCGCTACCAAGCGATCAACATGGAAAGCATTGGGGGAGGCCTATGTTCAGCAGTGGACGTCCTATGGCTGAAATGATGATGATTATACATCGACTCTACAATGATGAACATTAATGGAAAATGTGTACTATGTATTTGGAATAACTGTATTAAAAGTTCAAAAACAGGTTAGCCATATCCCGGCTCTCCATTTGAGAACCCATTTTCTCTTCTTTCGTGGGTTCTGCTATGATAATTCTTAATTTTCTTCTTCTGGGCCATTTGAGGTCAGTTCTCCTCGTTTTATGGCATTAATAAAACAGTCTGTCCGGTCTGGTTTTCCGGTCGTTGGTCGAAGCTCGTTAAAAATTTCTTGAAACTGAACTGAGTGCTATATAATAAACACTATTAATGACTCTCTCTTGGAGGCCACGTACCCGAAAGCGCAGCGAAGGACGTCCACCCACAAGGTGGACCGACGATCTCATAAAGGTAGCGGGAAGGCGCTGGATGCAGGTCGCCACCAACCGGCCATTGTGGAAATCACTGGGGGAGCAGTGGACGTCCTATGGCTGAAATAATGATGAAAATGATAATAATAATAATAATAATAATAAATCTTTATTTGCCAGTAAACATGGTATACAAAGATGGAATATTCATAATGTTTCAGACATGTTTAGCCAGAGAATTAAGCATGCAAATTATGGTAAAAAAAAAAACTCAAAACAATGCTCAAAGTTTAGCCGGGCCTTACAGTTAATAATTCTTTAATGTCATAGAAGTTCTGTGAGACAAGCCAATTATAAAGATGCGCCTTAAATTGATAAATATTTAATTCTTTAAATTCTTTGGGTATATTGTTAAAAACCTTTACGCACATAGTCAAACAGCTTTTGCTGTATTGCATGGTTTTTGGAGTATCTTGCAGAACCAGTCTATGAGGATCTCTACTATTTCTGGGATAAATGTCACAGGCCCTCAAAAACAAATGCTTATTTTGCATTACAAATAAACTTATCTCTAGGATATACAGTGATGTTAATGTCAGCAAGCGAAGTTTCTGGAATAGTGGTCGACAGGATGTAAGCGGTGGAACACCACATATTGCTCTAATGCATTTTTTTGTGCAATGAAGGCTCTTTTGATATTGGTACTGTTTCCCCACATCAGTAACCCGTATCGTAATATGGATCCTACATATGCGTGATAAATGGTGATTGCAGTTTTAACATCAGTGACGTTTCTCGCTTGCTTCAAGGCATAAACAAACCTATTCACTCTATCACAAATATTATCTATGTGAACTTTCCAATTTATATCTTGATCTATAGTTAGTCCCAAGAATTTCGTTTGTTTTACCTCATTAATTTTTGTGTCCTTATAATGAATGTCAAGTTTAATGTTTTTATATTTATTGAATTGTATGTAGTTAGTTTTAGTCAAGTTAATTTTTAGGTTGTATTTGTCAAGCCATTTTAGTAATAAGTCAATTGTATTAATAATTTCATTTTCATGTTCAGTAATTGTATTATTGGATGTCACTACTACCGAAATATCATCGGCAAACGCTACACATTTATGGTGTGACACGTCAAAAATGTCATTTAAATAGAGAATAAATAAAATTGGACCCAGTACGCTACCCTGGGGCACACCTTGTTGGATATCTTTATATGTATTCAGATTTGTAAGTCACAGACTCGCTGTTTTTGTCTATTTTGTCAATGACAACGCATTGCTGTCTGTCGCTAAGGTAAGACTTTATCCAATTCAGTGCAGGACCCCTTATACCAACTGCTTCTAATTTAAGTAGTAGCAATTTATGAGAAACGTGGTCGAAGGCTTTGGATAGGTCAATGTATATGGCAGTGGTTAAGTTTTTGTTGTTGATATTGGTCAGAATAAACTTCATAAGGCTATGAGTGGCTAATGTCGTGGATTTATTTTTTTGGAATCCGTATTGTTCATTACTTATAATATGATATTTAGTACAGAACTCCACTAGCTGCCTATACATACATTTTTCGAAAATCTTAGAGAACACTGATATCAACGCAATGGGACGATAGCTATCCATATCCTCAGTGTTCCCTTTTTTGAACAAAGGCTTGATGATTGACGCTTTAAGCAGTTTTGGAAAAGTACTCGAACAAAACGATGAGTTTATTAAAAACGTTAATATTGTTACGATTTCATTAGTACATTTTTTCAGGACTATGGTAGGGCAAGTGACCCGGTTGTGGCCACCGACCCCTTTGTGGCCATTTAGAACTTCAAATCGTTATAACTAAGGCAAAGACTAATATATTACTGTATGGTTTACGGGAATAAAAATATCTAATATTAGCAACACTGATAGCGTTAACAGCTTTGATGTGTCAAGCTTTACTTCAATCCAACAAGTCATTATTTTTTGAGAAGCGTTAATTGTTTTAAGTCTTAGCAAAAAGGCTAAGGCGAGCGGGTGAGTAAACAATCATTATTTTCTAAACCCTTCTTATTTTTTTAAATGTTTATGTTAATCCTTAATAAAGAATACACTGTCTAAGTAGTACTAATGATATTTTATCGCTATTTGTTTATTAAGTGGGTTTATGAGAGGTGGCCACTAATGGAGCCAGAATGAATGAATTTTCCCATCTTTGGCCACATGACTGGCCAAAAGTGGTGCGCGAAGAACCCCACTTTTGGCCATTTAGTTTTTATCGTGATTTTTCAATTTAATTACTTAGCTATTTTGATATAAGTAATCGATTCATTTTCAGAGTTACGATTATAATGCCTCCATCGAAACCAAATACTAAAAAAATCGGTGTTGTGAAAAGAAAATTGTTCCAGTACTAACCGCATAAACTTATACTATAGGTTAATGTTGATCCTTAATTGTAATTTCAATTCAAGCTAAGATATTATATTTCATACTAGCGGCCGCCCACGACTTCGTACGCGTGGATCCCGTTTTACCCCCTTCATCTATCTTACGCGGTTTAGATTTTTTCGTACAAATGTTTTTTCCCGCTAACTCCCGTTCCCGTGGGAATTTTGCAATATCCTGTTGTAACTAAGTTTTTCAGTTTACTAAGGTACCTGCATGCAAAATTTCAAGCGTCTAACTTAAGCGGTTTAGATTTTTCATACAAAAGGATTTTCCCGCGAATTCCCGTTCCCGTGGAAATTTCGGGAATTCCTTGTAACTAAGCTTTAAGTTTACTAAGGTACCTACATACCAAATTTCAAGCGTCTAACTTAAGCAGTTTAGATTTTTCATACAAAAGTATTTTCCCGCTAATTCCCGTTCCCGTGGGAATTTCGGGAATTACTTGTTGTGACTAAGCTTTAAGTTTACTAAGGTACCTACATGCCAAATTTCAAGCGTCTAACTTAAGCGGTTTAGATTTTTCATACATAAGGATTTTCCCGCGAATTCCCGTTCCCGTGGGAATTTCGGGAATTCCTTGTAACTAAGCTTTAAGTTTACTAAGGTACCTACATACCAAATTTCAAGCGTCTAACTTAAGCAGTTTAGATTTTTCATACATAAGTATTTTCCCGCTAATTCCCGTTCCCGTGGGAATTTCGGGAATTACTTGTTGTGACTAAGCTTTAAGTTTACTAAGGTACCTACATGCCAAATTTCAAGCGTCTAACTTAAGCGGTTTAGATTTTTCATACAAAAGGATTTTCCCGCTAATTCCTGTTCCCGTGGGAATTCCTAAGTATACTATAACCTGCCCAGGAGTATGAAAAATAATTGTACCAAGTTTCGTTAAAATCCGTCGAGTAGTTTTTGTTTTTTTTTGATGAATTTTGATGGCCACAACTGGCACATGACTGTGGCCAGAAATGGGGTAAAGCTGGCCAAAAGTGGCACAAATTCCCATTTCTTTTTCTTTTCTACAGGATTATTTTTCCATTGAATCATTATGAAAAAAAATGTATCCTTAGGCTAGATCTAAATATATTTAATCACTTTTTACAAGAAATAAGTCCGTGATAACAAAAACTGTAAAATGATATAGCCTCAAAGTCTAAAAAATTCTTAAAATGGCCAAAACCGGGTCACCTGCCCTAGATACTTCGTCAAATCCTTCTGATTTTTTATTTTTTAGTGTCATGATTTCCTTTTTAACGTCATCTTCGGTTAAGGCCTTAAGGAAAAGGGAATTAACTATCTGTTGATTAAATTTCAGTTTTTGTGGATCCATATTTTTGTTTGAGTGTGGAAGATTGATAAAGTAGTTGTTAAATGCTGTAGCTATAGCTAATGGTTCTGTTAGTATTACGTTATTACATTTTATTTTATCTATAGTTTTGGTAGTATGTTGTGTATCGTTCAATTCGTTTTTTATAACGGTCCAAGATGCTTTACATTTATTTTCGCTTTCATTGATAAAACGAATGTTTGCATTCTTTTTGGCCTTGTAGATACATTTTTTCAGTATTTTTGAGTACTTTATGTAGTTTATTCTGTTTAATTGGCTTTTCTTTTTATAATACACGAATCTGTGCTTTCGTTTATTTTTGCAACTTACCCTCAGTCCATTCGTTATCCAATTTTGCTTTTGTTTTTTTATAGTGTTGATTTTAACTTTAATTTTGGGAAAACATAATTCATAAGAGTTTAAAAAGTTCATGGAATTTTTCAAAGCTATTGTTGAAGTCGGACTCAACGTAGACTTCGGACCATGAGATATTTTTCAGACAATGTCTGAATTTCAAGATATTTTCTCTGCTATAATCTCTCCTGTAAACAGAAAACGTTAAAGTTGCGGCGTTTTTATGCTTAATAGGAAAACTCAGCAATTGAGCTGTTTCATGATCAGAGAGATGGAGCGGTAGCACTGATGCTGTAGCGTCTGAGACATTGCTTATTAAGTGATCTATGCATGTCTGTTTACGCGTGGGTACCGTTATGTGTAATTTCATACCATAACTTTGTACTAAGTCATGGAGGTGATTCGTAATATTGTTTTGGTTTATTGTATTAATATTCAAGTCACCTGCTATTACAATTTTTATTTTATACTTGTTTTTATTAATTATGTCATTTAGTAAGCAGTCAAGCCTATTCAAAAATACAGTAGGATCAGATGCCGGTGTTCTATATAGGCAAATGATTATTAAATTGTTTGATATGATTTCTACACCACAACACTCGAATGTTTTTTGTGATGCGTATTTGGTGAAGTATGTCAATTCTCTACAATTTAGCCCCCGTTTGGCTAATATGCAGGAGCCACCTCTTTTTTTATTTCTTGAGAAAGCAGTAATCATTTGATAGTTATGGATGTTAACGTAATTCTCATGACCCGATTGTAAAAAGGTCTCTGTCAAACATATTATATCAGCCTCCCTAGACAAAACGCACTTTTTGATCGAATCGAAAATCGAATCCGTCAAAACTCCATACAAAAAAGGGGCTTTTCGACCACTTTTCGACTGGTTTGCGATTATAATTTGCACTTTGTCTAGACCCACTGGTTCTTTATTATCTTCAATTAATTCAAGGATAGTTAAGTCTATGATTTCTTTTTTTGATAAGATACTGGCTATGTTTTGGTGCAAAATGCGAAATTCTAGTTTAGGCACGAAAAAGCGTGTTAATGTTATTGTTATTTGTTTTTTTTTTTATGTGATAGGAGGCAAACGAGCAGACGGATCACCTGATGGTAAGTTGACGCTGACTTTGATTGCATTGGGACTGTTCCGTCGCTATCTTCTGATTTTTTTGTAGCCTTAAAGTAGAAAGGTATAGTGCCTTTCTTTTCTATTATTGGAGGAGTAGTAGTTTGATAGTTTAGCGAATTAGTGATTTTTTTTGAGTGAGTTAATTTCCGGATGTTTTTGTTTTCCCTACTTCTTACTATGCTACGTGTATTTTTAAATGTCAAAAATTGTTTTTTATACTCTGAGTAATCAATATAAATATTTAAATTCTCACAGATAACACTTGTGTAACTAGAGTCATAAAGTGAAATCACGTTACAACGTTCAATAATATTACAATTGTCAAAATGTCTTGATGAATGACTCTTAGGCAGTTCTGGCTCTTGTTGGCAAGGTATCCCAGTGAGACAAGCCCTTAAATTTCGTCGAGATTTTTCCGCACATCCTCGGAACCGCTTCATTGGACTCCAAAAAGGAGCGATTTATTTCATTTTAAATGATCTTTTAAAACATGAACGGTCGTCAAGGAGTTTTCGAGGGTTTTTCTTTGGATGAGTTATTTTAGGCCAGGGTGATTTGAGGGCTTAAAAAACTCGAGTGAAGAGGGTTCCGGCTCGGTTATTATAAAGCGGTAGAAAAACAAATTAATTTAATACAGCTTATATCGACGTTTTTTAAGTTAATTAAATGTTCTGCTCTACTTTTCAATGGGTTGTAAGATATTTTGGGAAATCGCTCCTAATATTCATTCGGATACAATTCCCTAATCACTAGATTTAGTTAGATTTCGATTTATAATACAGCAATAATCATATAAAAACATAACCCTCTTCTAGCGTAGTCGGGTAACTAACTAAAAAAATCGGATTTATCAATAGTTTTTTTCTGTTTTGGAAATCAGTTTTTTTGTTATTTCCGAATATTATCAATAATATTACCATGCTTAGAATCAATTAGGTAAAAAAGTACAAGAATGTCGTAACACACAAACGCTAGTGTATAATGTAATAAATACAAACATGAGTGCTCATGAATACCGTAGTGTCTTCAGACGTGTGCCCCCATGCTCTTGAGAGATTATTCCAGTGTCGTCTGTTTTGCGAAGATAGCATAAATGTTGTAGTTTATAAGCTATACTTTAGTCTGGTAGCAGTTGTGCTTTGAATATGTCCTACTCAGTTTTCAGGTATTTTATTTAGGTGCCTACAGTGTTGTCTTTTATACGAAAAATAGGCATAGCATAACAAAACATAGATTTTGTAGTTTGTCATGCTAATAGCAGTTGAGCTTTCAGGAGTTGAGTTTTCACCTTTAGACAGCTACGTCGAAAACTGAGAGTTGATGAAGGCTAGGGTCGCTATCAACCTACCTAGTTAGTAGGCATCAAATCACTCTTTCTTGAAAAATCAAGTCTTCGTCAAAGAAGATATCGGTAGACAGTGAGTTCAAGTTCCTTAATTAAGTTAATCCTTAGCTTAGCCACTTACGTAAATTATCGAAGTTAAGCAACTGTCACATTGTGAACTGTTTAATTTACCAAGTTTAGTCAATGTTAATGAATAGATGTAATCTAATAGTGGTAATGTTAGTTAATAACTTAAATAATGTATTAACACCAATTCATTAAATAGTAAGTAATGTACTACTGTTAGGTCATCGTAACCTAAGTAACGTTATGGCATGGGACGTTACATAAACGTTATAAATGGAAACTACCGCAGCACTGGGGTGAAAGCTGCGGGCACCTTCCTTTCTTAGAGTAGGCGCACACCGTTGATTTTTAGTTGGCCGATAGTTGTGCCCGATTTTAATTTGTATGAAGAATCGGCCAAATCGAATCGGCGTAGTGTGCGCACTCCCATACATGCCCATACTGATCAACTGCCCGACTAAACTATCGGCCGACGAAAAATCAACGGTGTGCGCCTACGAAATTTAGTCTTTGAAAGTATACACGTATCTAATATAATACGAATCCTATAAACGTAAATGGATAAAGTGACTGCTGAAGTAGTTTGTTAAGTATTATTTTTCTTTATAATAGAACATTTTCCGGGGAAATGGACAATGGTGCTGGTTGCATTGTTACAATATTTTAAATATTATTAAGATTTAGTACATAAGCCCTCAATGTAACTGTTTGTTGTCCCAAATAAAGAGAAAAAAAAATTAAGAGTAAGTATTCTCTTTTGTATGTGATACTAAATTAGAACATGGGATACCTTTTTAGTGACCATGAAAGTTTAAAACAATATTTATAAATATGATTGATACTAGTGTGAAATAAAATTTAAAATTATCTATCTGCTTTTGGCTTTGGTTGTGCTTATTCGTTTTAGTACAAATTACTCTGTATTGTTTAGCATTTATATGTATCAGTTTAATTAGGTACTTACGTTGGTAATTTACGGTCTAAAATGCAACAGTTAAAATATCTGTAACTTCAATTTATGGAACGAAACTAAGGCTGAGTTGCACCACCTAACTTTAACGATAACTATGACGATAACCGATGCATTTTGCATGGAGTTTGATAGATTTTTGACGTTTGTCAAAGTCAAAGTAAGATGGTGCAACCCAGCCGAGTAAATTCACTTGAAACTTTATTAGAGCCAATCTTAGATTTTCTTAGAACATTAAATTGAAACTGCTGTGTATTTATCAAGAATTTCTTCCAATCCGAGAACCATCCCGAGTACTCGATTGTTTATCGCACCTTCCGATTGGAGCAGATGTTCGGAACGATTTGAGACCGAAATATGCTCGTTGTATATTTTTATCGATTTCTTATGAAGATGGTAATAGAGTTTAATCTAATATGCTATCGAGAGTAAAGATGTGAAGAAGAGTTTTGTTATCGATTGTTTTACACAATATTCTCGACTTTGAAAAGATTTACTAATGTGTTTTATTTATTTATAAGGCCTACAATCATTATTTATTAATGATTCTAAGTTTATTCGCCAACTCTAAAGTTAAAATTATCAAAAGTGTTTGGAATTTGTGTTGAAAATTCAAACGATCAAAACCTCAATATTGGTTTAAAATAGATTTATCTAAACATTCATGTCTCTCGTACTTAATTAGATCATTATACTTAAACCGAAATATTCTTGCAACAACAATAGTCTTTGCCTTTGACTCTACCTTTTCATCGATATTTTATCGATATTGTCTAGCACGGCCCTAATCGAAGCCAGACGAAGCGGAAAGTTTTGTCTGTGGCCGAAGCGACCAGGGAATCCTCGAAATAAATCGGCAGAAAGCAATCCAATGTGGAAAATTAAACTAAATAATGCGGCTGCATAGAAAAAGATTATAAGGCTGCGTTTCCACTAGAGATGTGCGAGGATGCGGATCTACCTCTCGGTAAATAAAGCAATTCTATTGCTTCTTTACAAACACACCCCTCGCTACGCATCCTCGTACATATATGCAGCTCTGGTGGAAACGCAGCCAAACAAACAGTACAGTTAGAGTCAGAGAGGGATCGATTTGGATTGGTTGGTGGTACTCGTATGTTCTTAGTCCGCCTGGTTAGCTACCACCAATGTCACCATTGTTGTGTTCCGGCAATAATAATTGGAGACAAGATAGCTAGTTCCTTTGTGGTTGAGGATTCCAGGTGAAGCTCGCTTCCACTTTTCAACCGACTTCAAAAAAGGAGGAGGTTCTCAATTCGACCCGTATGTTTTTTTTTTCTATGTTTGTTACGCGATAACTCCGCCATTTATGAACCGATTTGAACAAATCTTTTTTCAGCGTATAGGTAATACCTCAAGGGTGGTCCCATTTAAATTTAATAATAAAAAATACAACCCCCAAGGGTGGAAAATTGGAGATGAACTTTTTTATACGCAATATCTCCGCCGATTATAAACCAATTAGAACGATTACTTTTTTTGTTGAATAGGTATTATCAAAAGGGTGGTTTCATGCGAATTCGAAGAAAATATTTCACCCCCAAGGGTGGAAAATTGGGGATGAACTTTTTTATAATATACATTAAGAATATGGTCTCAATGTACTGCCTACCTTCAGTGGTAACATCAAGGTAATAATTAGTTAACTAAAAAGCAAGAAATAAGTAAAATTTTATTAAAAAAAAACCGACTCCAAAAAACCTACACTAAAAAGTAGAAAAATAATTACTAATTACCTACTTATTTATTAGGACGAATTATTAATATTTATGTAGGTATACCATGATATTTGATACTTTTGGAGTCGGTGCAGGCAAACTTTACATGTTTCATAATCTTGGCACCGACTCCAGTAGGGTAATTCAAGTGCAATCTGTCATTTCAATCTATTCTATTTGTCATTTAGCTTGTTTAATCTGTGCTGAATAAAGTGCACAAAGGATGATGGGCACTTTTCTATGGAATCTGGGCGTAAAACCAACAGAAATGTAACTACTATTATTTGTTAGGACTTAATGTCAGAAATATATTTTCATATAAATAACTACCAAAAACTCCCGGGTTTGCTTGGAAATTGACATAATGTGTAATAGTAATAGGTGCTTTATTGCGCAAACAAAAAATATTATTAATTAATAACTTATCTACTTGTATTTTAAATACAATAAGTTATTCATCCATTATTATGTCCAACAGTTCAGGAGTGGGGCCAACAAATGGTATATTTAAACCATGTTCTACATTATAAGCGTACGACCATACCTAGGTACCATTTAGAGAAATGACATGAACAGTCATGTTTCAATGGGATTTCTACCAGTTAAGTTGTAGTGTTGTCGCATAATCGATCATGCATCGATTATTAATCGATATTGCTAAATAACGATTTATCGATTAACAATTCGATTAATCGATTTTATTGATTACCATCATTACTATCATGTGATTGTTAATTCAATTCCTTATTTTCAGCAATATAATCGATTATTGCAATCGAATAATCGATTATGATTTATTCGGTATACATACTTACTAAATCGATAGAATCGATAGTAAGATATGATACAATACTCTCAATATGATCGATAAAAGCAATCTAATTGACCTAATACTATTTTTATTACCCTAATGTGATGTGAAATACTATGGAAACTTTGCATATTCAACGACCTCTATCTCCGTATCCCCGCGTATTTCAGGATTGTTGTTATACTATGAAATGAAATACTAGTATTAAGCTTCAATTTAGTATACTTTTTGTTTCTGTTGATTTAACGCCCAATATGCCCATCATCCTTTAAGCAGGATATGGTTGCACGCGGATTTTTAGAGAGTTAAATCTTTTGGCCAATAGAAAACGTCATAATAGTTATTATATGAACTGGGATTGGTCAATGACTTTTGAAATTAAAATCCGATGGCCTGAAAAAATCGGTTTTCCAACAAACGTCAGTTACGCGCAAGGAGGTTTAGCTATTTATCCATCGAAGTTAATAAGGGAGAAGACATAAGACTAATTTTATTATTTGCCTGCCGCGACCCGATTTTTACGAACAATGACGATGACGAACGATGAACCAGTAACGAGGAGCACACTTAGCAATGCTTCCAGGTTGCGCCTCGGTATCAATTAAGTAACATTTTCCGTTAAGTTTACTTTATGGCCAACTAAAGGACTTTTGCCGTCTCCATGGACAAACTCGAAGTATGATAACTACAGTCATTGTCAAAATTTTGCACTGCCATTGCCGCTGGATACCATATATCGCTACTATATTCATAGATAATAGACTTTCAGTTAATCGTCAAAATTGACATTGTTTTTTAAATAACAACAAATGGTATGAATTTTTAAATGTGATATTTTTATAAAGGTAAGTCCCCAAAACAACATTTGATAGCCTATTTTCTTTCGTTGGCATCTAAGTTCCTGTTTTCTACATATATGTTACTACTACCTATTGGATAAGTAACTAAGAACTTTGTCGTTTATTCCATGTGAACAAAATCCCTAAAAGCCCATTTGTAATAATATTCTTACTAAACACTGCTGAAAAAGGACTAAACTTCTGAGCTATGAACGTATAATCCAGTAGCATTAAGTAGGTAGGTACGTATAGCGACGTTGGAACTTGATATAGAAGTTAGCTGTTTTATATTTTATTTCACAGCAGAAATCTTTATCTTTGATCTTAATATCTGATCGTACGTATTGTCTTTTAAAATATTACATTTGCCTAAATAAAAATAACCGACCTGCTGCTTATGTAAATTATAATTATTTATAACCCTACTTACAATGCATAACAATCATAATTAGGTATTATAACCCTACTTAACAATGCATAACAATCATAAGATAGTTTGGCGTATAAGTAGGTAGGTAGGTACTATCTAGGCCGAAGGTGGAAGCGATCGACCCGGAAATATTCTCAACCATCTCAACTATCATAATATGTATTTAGAACAGTCCCTCCTTACCAATGATATTATAGATAATACCATTGCTCCTTACCATCAATGCAATCGAGCAGACAAAGGACATTGATAAAAATCGCCCTAAGATTTTCAAAGACTTAGTATGTACCATAATTTTATGTATATTTTATTTATTTACTTGCAAGTGTCCAAACCTATCGGACAAGTTGCAGTTCGAAAAAATATTTTAAAAGTATTTAAACGAAATCAAAGTCACCGACATATTGACAGAGCAGAGACAGAGATGCGCTTTTTTAATTCGATTTAAGTAAATAATGGTATGATCGATTAGACTAGAGTCTAATCATTAGACCTTTAGACGGGCGCAGATCCGCCGCGCCCGCAGCGCTTCAGTGGATTATTGCATTTTATGTATATTTAATCACATTTATTTACCTACATTTACATATTTACTCTTTTCTTTAAGTGTAGACACTGTTTATGTATAAGTCCACTATTGCATGCCGTGGCAACCTATAATTAAGGCAGCACTTAGATTAAGTTAAATACGTTGTAAATATTGATTGTCTTCCAGTGTATGTCTTGTTGGTTGTCCTATTAAATAAATAAAATAAATATTTATAGCAACACAATGTTTAAAAATAAAATTTTTCAAAAACGATCAATTTAATCGATTATGTCTATTCTAAATGGACATCCCTATTTGTTAGTCAAATTGTCATTCACTCGCATCACCTTTTCTCTCTCACTCACTCTTGCTGTGTTGCTGTCTTGCTTGATCCTTCTTTGTGATTCGTTTGTGTTTTAGCTTTTATTTTCGGAACTTTATTAACTACAAACTTGGCTATTCAAACGGACTCTGATTGATTGCAATAACGACATACTCAGCCTGGTATTTACTGTTTTTGTGTGGCTCGGCCAAGGCTCGGCTGGTGGTTCTATGGTGTTAGAAAATGAGCAACTTAATTATACACAACAATGGGCAGCACCTCGATCGGTAAGTACCTACATTTTTCTCTGCAATCTTATGAATAAGTACTAGCCTTGCCAAACTTCTGAATTGCCATTCTCATGGCGGGTTGTCTTGAAATGAATGTTCCGCTATTATCTGTGGTTCAACCCTGGACAGTGTGGACAGCCAGGCCCGATTCGATTGTAAGAAACTAGTCGATGGTACAGCGCAATGGAGGCATGAGCGAAACAACAATTATGTTGACAATCCAGCTGGTTTTGGTGTAAATCTAAGGAATTATTTACTTTGACACTATCTCCCTGCTCTCAATGAAAGCTTGTTTTGTTTTGTTTTTTGGAACTAAGACTACTAGATTATTATTTTTTGTAACTAAGTTTGTAACACGTCATAATTAATTATTATAACAACAATGCTTATTTACTAAAGCTGTTTAACCCTACCCTCTGACCCAAAATTCTACTAACAGCACATAATATTGAATTATCATTTTTTTTATGGTTTGCGGCTCAATTTATTCAACGCACAGGAGTATGTGTGGCATGGCATGCAATGAATCTATTTATTTTTACAGGTTACAGCTCATGATCTTATATGCACAACATGTTGGACCCAAGCCCAAGATACAACACAAATGCATCTACTTCAAATCTTAGCAGAAAATGTGTGCTTTGCAGTAGAACACTAGAGCCTAGAACACGTTCACATCAGCTCATGTCCCTGAGAACTAACACTCAACATCATATTAACATCAGGAACATAATTGTGGAACGACTAACTCCATTAGAGGTAATGCACGCTAAAGTCCTTATTTAATAAAATGTTATTGGCTATACAATCAGTCTAATTCTTGTAAAGTTATTGGTTTCTGTTGATGAGCACCTTCATGCTGTATAACGTAGAGCTGGCTAGCTGGAACCGCTATGATAGAACTGTCATTTATATTCAAATGTGATGTTGTCTTTAGCTGTGTAATGGCTGTGCCGAACTCTCTATTGTAAATATTCTACGTGTGCTTTGATACCAATATATTTATTATGTTACTACCAACCACTGTGTTTATTGCTCTGTAGCGGACTTAATATATCCCTAACAAGGGTTATGGGCCCAGAGCCCCAGAGCAAAGTAACATTTTAAAATAGTTTGTCGTGAAAATAATTTCGTATAAAGTGACGTGAACAGAATGTCGAATGTACGTATTGAGTTATTGAGAAAAGACAACTATGATAGTTGGAAAGTGCAAGTAGAAGCCCTATTGATCAGAAATGATTTTTGGGAATATGTAAGTGGAGAAAAGTCAAAACCCACGGATGAGACATTATCAACAGCATGGGATTTTGCTGACAGAAAGGCAAGATCGGAGTTGATTTTGTCATTGGATCCGAGTGTTGTTCATCATGTGAAAAGATTGAAGACTGCACGAGAGGTTTGGCTGAAATTAGAGAGTCTGTTCGTATCACGTGGACCTGCGAAAAAAGCGACCCTGATGAAAAGGCTCATGCTACACAAGATGAGTGAGGATCAGAACGTATGCGAACATCTTGATTTATTTTTTGAAGCTGTCGATAAGTTAGAAGAAATGGACATCGTAATCCATGATGATCTTTTAGCGATTATGTTGCTGTATAGTTTACCAGCAAGCTATGAGAACTTCAGATGCGCCATTGAAAGTAGAGACGAGCTGCCAAAGCCTGAACAACTTAGGGTGAAAATTATCGAAGAATACAGTTCGAGAGGCAATACCCAAGTTGAGAGGATAGAAGGAGCTATGTATATAAATAAACATCAGAAGAAGAATGGGACTGGACCTGAAACAAAATTTAAGTATAAATGTTTCAAATGTCATAACTTTGGACATAAGGCATCCGATTGCAAGAAAAAGAAGTCTTCTCAGGCTTCAGAACAGAAACCTTCAGAATCTAGTTGCGTTGAGTCGTGTTCGACTGTAGAACATGAAGCTTTAACTGTGTATCATGTTTCAGATAACTGTTTAGCTATTGATTCCAAGCGTCTTCATCAGGAATGGTTGTTTGATAGCGGTTGCAGCTCGCACATGTGTAACAACGCAAGCAGGTTTGATAAAATATTGCCAAGTAAACAACAATTGAAATTAGCCACTGATTTTTTGACAACCGTGCAAGGTAAGGGTACTGTCAAGATATTAGCATGTAACGATGATATTACGCGAAAAATCCAATTTGAAGATACGTTGTTAGTTCCTGATCTACGTAGTAACTTAATTTCGATTTCTAAACTTACTGATCGAGGTTGTATAGTCACTTTTAAACGTGATGTAGCATATGCAACTAAGGATGGTGAAGTTAAGTTGACTGCTGATCGTAGAGGTAATTTGTATTACCTGAGAGAGCAGGATGCTTCGGCATCTGTAGTATCAGATAAGGATGTGGATTTGTGTAGATGGCATGAGCGTATGGGACATTTGAATGCTAGGGATCTTATGAAAGTACTGAAGAAATCGGGTATAGACGCCACCAAGTCTGATACTGAATTGCGCGATTGTGATGTGTGTGCTAAGGGAAAGATGGTTGCGTTGCCTTTTGTGAAGTCCAGTCAGCCATGTGACGAAAAGTTAAAAATAATTTATTCTGATGTGGTAGGCCCAATGAGAGTTCAATCAAATGCGGGAAACAAATATTTTGTTACATTTATTGATGATTGTACTCGTTGGTGTGAAGTTTTTATGTTGAAAAATAAAAGTGACGTCTTGTCAAAGTTTAAAATATTTAAATGTCAGATCGAAAATTTGACAGGTAAACAAATAAAATATTTCCATTCCGATAATGGCAAGGAATTTGTGAATAGTGATTTTTCGAAATTTTTACAAGAAAATGGAATAAAAAGGAGGTTGACTACGCCGTATTCACCGCAGAGTAATGGAATTGCAGAACGGATGAATCGCACCTTACTGGAGAAGGCAAGATGTATGTTATTATCCTCTGGTCTACCAGCAAGTTTTTGGGCGGAAGCTATTGCAACCGCGTGTTATTTGCGTAACAGATGTCCGACTAGCAGCTTGAATGGAGAAATTCCATATGAAAAATTGTTTAATAAACCTGTAAATATTGGTTATTTCAGAACATTCGGTGCGAAAGTTCATGTTTTGGAAAAGGAGCCAGGAAAGGATAAGTTCGCAGCACGAAGTTCTCCCGGCATTTTTGTGGGCTACCCGGCTGAATCTGGTGGCTATAGGGTGTGGATATCCGAGAAAAGAAAAATAGTGGTGTCAAGAGACGTCAAGTTTCAGGAAGATAAGAAAACTGAAAGTGAAGTTTTGAAAGAACCATCTATTGAGCTGCAATGTGAACAAGATAGTGTTGATAAAAGGAAGACTATCGAGTTTGAATTGTCCAACAGACAATGTAGTTCACACTTTAGTGATCAACCTTCGAATATTCAAGTTCCAATAGATCGATCTCAAGATGTACCGTTCAGAAACGAACTAAACACAGAAGATACGGAAGTTACTAGTACTACTGATAGAAATGAGGCATTTGACTGGAATATCACTTTGAGAAGAGGCCCTGGAAGACCTAGGATTGAGAGAGGACACGTTGGGCGCCCCCGAAAAATCTTTAATATGGTTGAAGTTAGAGAAACAGAGAATAGTGACAGTGAGTCACAGGAAGAAGAATATGGTGACTGTGATGATTTTGCTGGAGCTATTGAGACAACTTTGAAGGAAGCTTTGGGAAGTGATGAAAAAGTCAAATGGGAAGAAGCAATTTTATCAGAGTTAAGAAGTTTAGTGAAGAATGATACATGGAAAATAGTAAAGAAACCACCTGATCGAAATGTCATTGGATGTCGATATGTGTTAACAACGAAGGTAAATGTTGATTTAACAGAAAAGAAGAAGGCCAGGCTTGTCGCGAAAGGATATAGTCAACAACATGGTCTGGATTACTTCAAGACATTCGCCCCAGTTGCTAGGATAGCAACGGTTCGTCTATTGATTGCTTTAGCAGCTGAAATGGGCATGGACATAGATCAGATAGATATAAATACTGCTTATTTAAATGGAGATCTTGATGAGAATATTTATATGAGAATTCCAGAACTGCTGAAAGAAAGTTTAGAAAAGCTGATAAGCTTGGATGGCAGAAAAAGCGAAATAGGCAAAAGAGCTGTGAAAATGCTTGAGAATATGAAAGCAGGGGGTGACACCTGTCTTTTGAAGAAGTCGTTATATGGTCTCAAGCAAGCTGGAAGACAGTGGAATATGAAGCTGGACATGAAACTTAGAGAAATGGGTTTGAGACCAACAGTGAGTGAACCTTGTATGTATCATAAATGTGACAATAATGGAGCAGACCTATTTGTCGTTATCTATGTTGATGATATATTAATTGCTTCACGCAAGAGAGAAACCATAAATAAATTCAAGCAGGAACTGGCAAAGAGGTTTGAACTAAAGGACTTTGGCCAAGCAACCTTTTGTCTAGGGATCGACATAAAGAAAAATGGTAATGAATATCACATGTCACAGGAGAGATATGTAAAGACCATTTTGAAGAGATTTAACATGGAGGACTGTAGTCCTGTACAAACTCCAATGGAGATGGGAAAGATAGCTATGAGTGGCAAAGAGAAGGATGAAGGAGGAAAGTCTTTTCCGTTCCGAGAACTCATAGGGGCACTTATGTTCTTGAGCGTAGCGACTAGATCAGATATCGCGAACGCGACGGCAAAACTCGCACAATTTTCAGAGAATCCTCAGGAAACTCATTGGAGAGCTGCAAAGCGGATCCTTAGGTACCTAAAAGGTACGATTACTCAGGGTTTAACATTTAAACCGATGGGCAAGTGCATTCAAGGTTATGCGGATGCAGATTGGGGTAACTGTGAAACAGATAGACGATCTTTTACCGGCTATGTTTTCATTTTAGGCGGAGCAGGTATCTCATGGGCATCACAAAAGCAACGCATCGTTGCGACGTCGACTTGTGAGGCCGAATTTGTTAGTTTAGCGGAAGCTATGAAAGAAGCAGTGTATTTGAATGGCTTACTGAAGGAACTTGGTCTTCACCATTGGTCTAAGGTAAGCATGCATGCTGATAACTTGGCTGCTATCTGTCTAGCTGAAGATCACGGTGTTTATCACGCGAAAAGTAAGCACATCGACATTAGGCATTTCTTTATAAGGGATGTGCTGCGTGACAATAAGTCGATAACTTTAGAACATTTGGCAACTGAAAATATGCTGGCAGATATTTTCACCAAACCTTTGCCTCGTATAAGGCATCACTTGCTGAGTAAAGGGTTAGGGTTGCGCATACTCTAGTGCCTTGTATAAAGCATGAGTTGAGGGGGTGTGTTGATGAGCACCTTCATGCTGTATAACGTAGAGCTGGCTAGCTGGAACCGCTATGATAGAACTGTCATTTATATTCAAATGTGATGTTGTCTTTAGCTGTGTAATGGCTGTGCCGAACTCTCTATTGTAAATATTCTACGTGTGCTTTGATACCAATATATTTATTATGTTACTACCAACCACTGTGTTTATTGCTCTGTAGCGGACTTAATATATCCCTAACAGTTTCTGTAAATTAATACTAAAATAAAATAATTTAAGTGCGGGACATTAAAAAACTGATAATTTTTTTAAACTTATTTCTAATTATTATTATTTTTAAACAGGTTACTGCAAATGACTACATCTGTGGGGCTTGTCACTCATTATTGCAAAGAGATACCACACCTACTTCACAAGACTCTCCAGATATGCCAACCGGTGCCCCGGTAGGTCACCAACAAGTTTGTGTTGGATGTGGTTGTTCATTATTGCGAACTTGAAGTCATTGTTTGGATACAGAGAATAATCAAGATATATTAAACATTGTTCGAAATTGGATTCAACCCAGAGAGGTAAGAGCCCTGCCAGTTTTATAATACATAAAAATAATTATGCCGGTTTATTATAATAATAAAAAAGGTTTTTTCCGAATCAGCCTTCCCATCCTTCAACTCCTTCCATTGCTTTCAATCTGCCACTACTCTCATCCATACAGGTTATACAGGGTGGAAACGATAAGTGATCTCACTCGATTATTTCTAAACTACACAAGATATCGAAAAACTGGTTACTCATCCTGAAAGTGCTTCACGAGCTCTTTCTAACGGTATCAGTAAATAGTTACAGAATTAACTGGATCTATCCGAAAATTCAATGTTTTCAGCCTCCATACTAAATGTATGCCAGCCACACAATATTAAAAGTGTTATAGATCACTTATCGTTTCCACCCTGTATAATACAAATAGACTTATATTATTAAAATATTGCAATATTATTAC